>NC_056733.1:785288606-785291106 GCF_019279795.1 Protopterus annectens | reverse complement strand
GATATATATATATATATATATATATATATATATATATATATATATATACGTGTGTGTGTGTGTATACATATATATGTGCGTGTGTGTATGTGTGTGTATATGTATATGTATATGTATATGTATATATATATATATATATATATATATATATATATATATATATATATATATGTCAGCAGTAAAATAGATAGCAAAAGCAACAACCATGCAGTAATAAGTACACATGTATTTCAAATCAAAATGGCTTGATGCAAGTAAAACAAGGCGAAATAACCCCAATGAATCAGGTTTTATTTGTGTACACAGTCGGTAAGCGCTTTCACAATACAGCTTCCTCAGACCACTAAAACTGTGCAGTTAATTAGTCAGCTCTTATATACTTTATCTCATTTAATTATGACATCATAATTGCAATTTAAAGAGGCCGAACTAGTAGCTACCATAAATAAAATTTCTTATACATACTGCAACAATAATTGATACATTCACACGAGAATATCATAAAAGCAGTTTTGTGAACATAAAAATACTATAAAAACTGAACATTTACAATTGTAAGCGAGTGCTGTCATTAACAAAAAATCACTAGCATCTGTCTACTGTTTTAATATTTTAAACAAACCTAGTTAGCAGCTGCCATGCTTACAACTTAACAAAATAGTAGTTTACATACATATAATAAGTACACTTGTATAAAAATGCAAAATGATAAAGAAGAATAAATACAATAGATATAAACTAAATATAAACAGCTACTAACATCAATAGAAATATATCTATCTATATATATCTATCTATATATATATATATATATATATATATATATATATATATATGTATATGCTACTAACATCACACATCTAAACTAAACCTCCTGTATAATACGTATAAATTAAAATTTTACCTAGCACGCATACTTTTAGTTTTAAGAAAGGGTCTGAACGAGGCCCTCTTATTCAGTCCTTTACCTGAATCAGCTCTCAAACATGATCCATTTATCTTCCTTCTCTTCGGTGACACTTCTAACATTACCTCCCGTTATATTTGGTGAAATAACCTCAACTACCATAAATTCAAAAGTATGCTCATGTCCTGCTAACATCACATGCTTTGCTAAAGCATTAGTGGCTAAACCTGTTCTAATATTATAAATGTGTTCCCTAATCCTATTTTTAAAATACCTGTCAGTCTTTCCTATATAAAAGGATCAACAGGCACATACAGCAAGGTAAACCACATGCTGGGTGTTACAATCCGCTGAACAGTTGAAAGTATATTCCACCCCTGTATCAGGATGCACAAACTTGCCAGCACTGTCTATGTAGGAACACAAATTACAACTACCACATGGGCTGGTACCTGCTGTAGCAACAGATCTATCTTTTTAACTTGTTGGTAACATAACATCCTTTTCAAATTACGTTTATTCTTATACCTAAAACATAGGTTTCCCACCAATGAAATTAGCAATCTGTGGATCAGTCAAAAGAACATTCCAATGTTTATTAAAAATATCATAAATATTCCTATTATCTGTAATATAAAACATGGGTATCCTAATCTCAGAGCTCTGTGAAACATTTTTATTTCTCTCAACATCAGAATTATCAGAAAAATAGGGCTTAGCTCTATCTCTCCTCAGAGAATCTATGTCATACAGCCTTACATTCAAATCATGCTGACCATATCCTCATTGTAAAAATCTATCTTTTAGGTTTGATAACTGAAGAGAAACCTATATCAGTATTATTCAGTCTGGAGATACGCATTCCCCTGCCCTCTCACCACATTATGAAACACAAAATTCGGGCGCATACTTTGTCTATGTAAAAATGTGTTCCTATGACACTCCTTCCTATATACTCCTGTATTAAAGGAGCCATCACTTAACCTTTCCACAGAAATGTCCAGAAATGTTATTTTTACTGTTGACGAGGTCATAACAAACTTCAAATAAGTTGTGGCACTATTCATCCATTCCACAAATCTATCTAACAAATTCTTACTACCAGTCCAAATAAAAAAGACATCATCCACAAAACGCCTGTAAAAAGGTACATATCTCTGAAACAATTCCATGGGAAACAGTATCTCCTCTTCCCACAGTGCTAAAAACATGTTGGCGTAGCTATTGGCACAGGGTGTGCCCATATCCACGCCATCACGCTGCAAGAATGGGATCACTTCAAAAAGAAATATATTGTTTTCAAGGATGGTCTCCAAGAATAGACTAATAATATCCACCAATTTATCATCATACGTACTATGTTTGTGCATATAACGTCTCACATAATCAACCCTTTCTACAATAAGTATAACTACATCTAGGGTTACAAGTATTAAATCACTATCTAAACATAAGTCTCCAGTGAAAACATATAGATCCTTCAAAACCTGTTTGGTGTCCCTCAAAATCATAGGATTCTCATTAACAAGAGGGCGTAAATACTTCTCTACATAGACTGGGAATAGTTCGGTACACCACCCCCTACCAGACACA
>NC_056733.1:785168606-785283606 GCF_019279795.1 Protopterus annectens | reverse complement strand
TTGCATGATGTACTGCTTACAAAAGTGCAACTTATTCTGTTTATGTACATATTGCAACTTTTAAATTTCAGCAATTTAATGTTAATTCACTCTCTTATTTTTTCCTAATCTACTTTACTTTGTGAGAGACTTCCAGCAGTTTTTAGCTAAACCCCGACAGTGCATGTACTCTAATGAAAAATAAGACATATATTCCGATAACCACCCTGCTCCTTAGAAAGTGATATAATCCATTTATAAGTGATATTTTCAAGCACACCTCTCCAGCTCTTATTTACTTCAAGCAGTTTATTCCAAAATCCATTAAGTAACTGTAGTATACCTGTCCTTTTTTGTGTTCATTTCCTTGTGTATTTGTGAAGGTACACCACACGTTTCTCTCTTCGTCTATTGTGATTGACAAGCTTTCATAGTTTCAGATCTGAATACCTTGAAGGCCAGATACAGCTTACCATGTAACAGTTGATGCAATATATTATATAAATGTAATCTTTGTAGTTTTTCACTGTAACTCATATTTTTAGACTGGGCATTACATTAGCTTAATAAATCTGCACTTTGCAGCCTCCAACAAGGATACTTTCTTTGAATTATTTGTACTAAAGAGAGCGTTATACTTGAAAATCAGCAATATTTAAGAAGTAAATAGAGATGTGGGCTGACTTGGATCTCTAATGCCCATTGTTGCATGTAGTAATCTTATCCGCTTCCTTGCTTGTTATTTTAAAGTTGCAAACATGTTCTTTAAGTTTATCATCAGTAAGAAAGGTAAGATGTTTAAATGTATTCACTTGTTCCAAAGGTGTGTTATATGGTATATGGAGTAATATCATGTCTTACCACATTCCAGAAGAAAACTGTACATTAAATAGTACTGAATTTATTATTTATTTGCAGTTGTTTACCAGGAGGTTTACTGGGACAGAATGAGACCTTTTTCAGTAGAGGCCAGGGGAGAAAAGCTCCAGAACAAACAATATAATAAATCTACAGACTTGCACACAAACATCAGGCAGCTGTAATACAGAACACTACATTAAAAACAGAAAATTCAAACATCTCTGATACAGAACACTACATTGCAGGTAGGTGATAAAAATAGATAGTTTACAAATTATACAGATTTGGGTTAGAGTGACCAATTATAAATGATTCTAGGTATGCTGGACAAACATGAGTGCACTAGTGACATAGAATAATAAAGAATGTGTTCATAGGTGTTTAACAACCACAATGGTCTTTTTAAGCCTAGCCATGCATCCCAAATCTCTGACAAGTCCTGCTACCCTTAATAAGTGTAAGCACGGGCCTGGGAGATGAACTAATTACAGGTTACCTGTGCCCATTAGAGACATAGCTGTGAACATTATAGTGCTGCAGTGGAGATGAAATGATGGAGAGTAGCAGTTAATGATTCTGAGAGTAAGGTATAGCCTTAGAACCATTGGAATCCTTTTTTTTTTTTTTTTTTTTTTTGACCAATCAGTAATGCTTAAGTCTTTTAGTTTTCTTTAGTGGATGTGACAGACTTTCCTATGGTCATGTGCACATGTGATTAAACACACCGGGGTATCTAGGAATAGAAGAGAACACAGTATTAAATAATGCAAGTCCCAACACAGATTCTTGTGGAATATCTATAATGACATCCTTTGAATTAGACAGTGAACCTGGTACAACAACCCTTTTGAGAGCTGTTGTGATAACCAGTTCTGTATCCATTGAGTGATATATGGATTTACATCAAGGGTTTTTATTTAACATTTTTTACTGGGAACGTCTGATTAGGACAGTGCCCATTTTCACCAGAGACCCAGGGAGAAACGCTGCAGATGCATGTCTTTGGAAATGTGGGAGGAAATGCACACAAATGCAGGAAAGACATGCAGACTCCACACAGAAGGCACCCCAGCCAAGAATTGAACCAGAGAACCTCCTGCTGTGAGGCGACAACACTAACCGCTTCACAACTTTGCCACCCAATTGATAAGATTGTTTGATGTGAAAGTGTGTTGAATGCCCTAGACAGGTCCAAATGTACAGCTACTACTGATTAATCCCTGGCCATTGACCATACTACCTTACCTTCACAAATCAGTCAGTTAAAATCTGCTTATTAAAACATGCTGACTTGTGGTAAACCTGCTGTTGAACTAGCTTGTTTAACAAGCATATTTTAAGATATTTCCCTGATATAGATGTCAGGCTTGTATGCCAACAATTGTAAGAAGGTCTTTTATCCACTTTTGAAAACTGGAACAGCCAGGTACATCTTTCATTTACATAGTACATAACAGTGTTTTAGAAAAATATTTTTTTTTGCAACACAACTGTATTGAGCAGTAAGTAAAATTGTATCTATAAAATTCTTGGATAGGTGTTTTAGAAAATTATTGAAAATATAATACAGTGGTAAAACCATTCTGTCTTTCAGTAATTTTACATACCTGCTTTCCACTGAGAAAGTCAGAACCCATGTTAGTGGTTCCTTTTGCTTTTTTTAAGGGTGTCTTATTTTGTTGGAGTCCAAAATAAGGATGTTTAGTTTTCTTTTTTTTTGTCTGGTCCTTTTGCATGTAATTTAAGTTAATTTACTTGTTTTTCAATAGATGTGTAGTTTATGTTAAGTTTCTTTGTCATTTCCTTTGGGTTTTATTTAAATGAATTGCTCATCTGTAAAGGCCCAGTCATCTTTTTTTTTTTTTTTTGGGGGGGGGGGGGGTATGTAGGGGGTAATTATTTCTAGTATGCCTTCTTGCTGTCCTTAACTCTTACTAAATTCTTTTCATATATGGATCTAGCCTCAACAGTGACACCAGAAACGTCTTGCTGAATTTGTTCACTTTTCTTATGAGTAGAATATCTCTTATAGAAGGCAGTTGTTTTGTTTTTGGATGCTTGAACTTATCTGAGTTGATTTTCTACCATGTGGGATGTTTTACTTGTAAGTCCTTAAAATGTTTTATTTGTGCTACATAGTTCAAGGCAGAAATACAGTACCATTACAAGGTATACCACCTACGTCTTGTGTTTACAGTACCCATACAAAGTGTTCCAGCCACATCTTGTGTTTACAGTATCCATACAAAGTGTTCCAGCCACATCTTGTGTTTACAGTACCCATACAAAGTGTTCCAGCCACATCTTGTGTTTACAGTATCCATACAAAGTGTTGCAGCCACATCTTGTGTTTACAGTACCCATACAAAGTGTTCCAGCCACATCTTGTGTTTCCAGTATCCATACAAAGTGTTGCAGCCACATCTTGTGTTTACAGTACCCATACAAAGTGTTGCAGCCACATCTTGTGTTTACAGTACCCATACAAAGTGTTACAGCCACATCTTGTGTTTACAGTATCCATTCAAAGTGTTGCAGCCGCATCCTATGTTTACAGTACCCATACAAAGCGTTCAGCCACATCTTGCATTTACAGTACCCATGCAAAGTCTTCCATCCGTGACTTGTGTTTACAAAATTGGTAGTTTGTAAGACCTCGTGGTTAATTTTAGTAGCCATCTTCTATCTTAACATTTGTGATATTAAATTAGTGCATTGTGATCAAATGTACCCAAACTTTCAGTTACCTCAAGATTGGTAGTATTACTGTTGCAGCAAGATTGGAATTTTTTGTTTCTTGTACAGAACTTTCCCATTTGTGATAAACCTGTTTCATTGGTATCTTAAAGATTTTCCTTTAAAAAGGAAAGAAAAAAGTGTGTGTGTGGTCCCAGTTAACATCAGGATAATTAAAGTCATCAAGAATCAATGCCGGACTAGAGAATTTAATGTCTTATAAGGTTATCATAGTGGACCTTTTGTAACAAGCAGTTATAGGAAGAGTTTGTCTCGGGAGTGGCCACTCAAGACCCTCTGAATTCCAGCCTCATGGAGCGAGTGTATAATTCTTTTCTTTGGTGGATGGACTAAAATAATATGCTTCCACCTAGTCTGGTTGGTTTAACTTTAAATATTTGTCCAGGTCACTTCATCTTGGTTAAAAATGGGCATTGTGTTGGCAGCATTGACCTTTGATTACAGTTGTCCCACACTTGGTTTTACTCATTTGTCCAATTCGGACATATATATCTGAAGTAAATAATAAAAGTTAAAATTAGCATCTTGACTGTATTTTTTAGGAATAACCTAAGAGCAAAGCTTTAATTGATAACATCTGTTGCAACTTTTTGTCTATGTATGTCATCTTAGTTTTAGTTTCTATTAAGTTGCACATTTTCTACATCTGTAGTGTTTTGGTTAAAAAAAAAATCAAAGTTTTTAATGTGGCAAACATGAGAAATGGCAGAAGTAAACAAACTGAAGTGGAATCAGCATTACTGAATATAAATGGAGTAAATAACAAAGTGGGTAATCTTAAGAATGTCCTTTATTTGGAATAATTTTAAATTTGCACAACAACTCAGTGTCAGTGAGACATGGTATGAGGAAATCTTCCACATCTGTAGTTCCTTTATTTAGACATTCTCAAATTCCAAATGCAGCAAATTCGCAAGACAGCAAGTATGATTTCATTGCTTTAACTAAAGCCACACAAGAACAATTTTTTTTTCATTTATGACCATGTTTGAAAAGTCTCATCCAAATGGGGGAAAACTGCCAATACCTGTTCAAAAATCCTTCATTGAATTGAATTTAGTATTCTAATTTGTATGTGTAAGCTGTTCCACAGTCTTGCCACCCTGACTTGATATAATTTACTCTTGCTGTTGATGTTACAAGTTTCTGTTTCAAAACACAACCCTGTATTTCTTGTGCTGTGTGACTGTTCTAGAACAAAGATCCATAGTGGCCCTTAAGGTCCCTTTCTTTAAACTTTCAAACATTTAAATTTAATCCATTCTAAGAAGGTGACAGCAGACCTAGAGCAATTTTAGGCTCTTAAATTTTTCAGTGTAACTCAAATTATGGTCTTCATTAATTCTTCTGGTGTAATCCCGCTGAATTTGTTCCATTTTCTTAATAGCAGTTTTTGTTTGTCAGCAAACTAATGAGCAGTACTCGATTTGTGGTCTCACCAATAAGTGTAGAGTAGTAGAAGATGTTTTCCCCTCAATGTAGTAGTCATTAGAATGGTTCTACTTAGACCTATGGACCTAACAGTAACAGCAATGTTATAATCAAACTTTAATTAATTAACTGTTTTTACACCCAGCTCCTTAAAAGGTGTCCTGGTTGCCAACAGGTTATTATTAAGACAATAATAAAAGCAAATTTTAGAAGTGCGTAGCTGCATTCATTTATATTTCCTTTGTTAAAACAGGGTTGTAGGCCATGTTGTTTCTCTGTCATATGAACTCAACAGCTACTTTAGCATCAGCAGCAGCAAATTTTTCAATCCACACTGATTTTATCTGTCTAGTCCTCATGAAGATATTAAATAAGTATCGACCAAACAGCAACTCCTTTGGGACTGCTCTTGAAGTTGGAAAAAAAATGGAAAAGTTTACCCTAAACTTAATGTTTGCGTGTCTTTTAACAGCCGCAAACTGAGGTGAAGGTGGTATTACTGAATGCAGGCATCCTAAATAGCAAAGAAGAAAACCTTAAGATGTTATTTTACATGATGAAAATTTTTAAATTTGCCCAGCCACTGAGATGTGGTTTAAAGATATATAAGCTGTATATTACCAGATGTCAGCGTTTCGTACCTTACTTTCTCATAGAATTCTTGGATCAGGTAAAATTTGTACCATATCTTTTTATAGAATCACTGGACCAGGTAGAAGTATGTTTCTTTGCCGGGCAGACTCTCAGTGCCAGGTTATATTATACTGAAATAGTGCCGGAATTGTGCATCATAATTTCAGTCAGTGATGTGAAGCAGTATTCATAAAGATTTGTGTACAGTGGAAGCCGGTGTGAAGGGAAAAAATATTCACAAAAAGTCACTGCTCCTATGCAGTGATTCATAACTGAACCGCGCTACAGGATATCTGAGATGAATGCAAATTCAGCAATCTGTGAACATTGCCTGTTTAAATTAGGACCTGGTGTATCACTGACAACTTTGTCGACTCAGATGTTACACAGTATGAGCAGCCTTGAATGGAGGTATACATTTGCATGGCTGTTGTCTGCATTGCAGCTATTCAGTTTTATCCTGAGAGTGCAGTCAGAGCTAGTAAGTTGCATTTCCTGTTGTTCAGTGTTTTATTGTAGACACCCAGATATCCCACAGCAGAAATGGAAATATCCAGACCATTTTTTGGTACCAACTTGGTAATGTCTAATAAGGCTGCAGGTGATGAGTATTTAATTTTAAAAGCAAAATTGACTAAATTTGAAAACCCTTTGTTACGCTATAGAAGTTTTCAACATGACAGTGCTTTTTTAGGGACTGTATTGCTCCTCGTAGGGTCCCGAAAGGTTTGTGGGTTTGGAAGTTCCCTAAAGGTATCGAGCATGGCTCTGTTTTACATCAAGATTTATTGGAATTATTTGATAGAACTGGTATCAAATTCGTGGAACTTGATTAAGGACAACCAATGGACGTTACAAAAGCTTGAATCTGATATTACAGTTTTGCAAAGTAACATTATTAATTTTTTTATTGTTTTCTCAGTATACCACTGCATATGATGATATTTTAAGAGGGTTGATACTAAATGTTAAATAATTAGAGAGAAAAGCTAAAAACATGATGAGGGATAAGTTAGCCTACATGATTTGCATAAGCTATCCCACGCTTAAAGGTAAAGTGCATACACAGGCTAAGCCTGTGCTCAAACCTAAAGCTGTCACTGTTTGGGACGACTAGATTCTCTGCATGTTTTTATGGATGAATACTAATCTGACAAGTCAGCTTTTTTTTTTTTAAAGCCAACCCCCTTGTCCCCCTTCCCCTTGAAGATGCCCAGATTGCAGAAAAAGTATGTGTCCTTGCACCCGGAGGAAGTTGTTATATATCCCCCTTGAATTGATGGAATCCCATAAGAAAAGAAAGGGGAGGGGGGGTCGGGGAAAAGGGGAGCAGAGGGGGAGAAATATTGATTTCTGCTATGAATCCTTCATGTGTTTTGGATTTTCAGGGTTTTAAGATTTTTAATTATAGTAATATGTTTGGGTTTTACATTTGTTCCTGCTAAAAAGTTTGATGTGGTCGACGCAATTATGGAGTATAAACTTTTTGTCAGGAAGATTAACAAATGTGTATTGTTTAATACTGAACCAAATGATGTGCCTACATTTTTATCATCTTAGTACTTTTAATGCTTTTCTTTAATTTCCTGTTTTGTTGTTTGATAACTTATGTGAGCATGAGCTTAGAGCTGTGGATTCTTTCAAGTCTGTGACAAGACTCATAAGGATGATTTGAATCCCTGTATTAGGCCAGTTGTGGCTATTCGTGGCTCCAAAATGGAGCCTTTAGCTAAATTTATTGATTTGAAGCTGAGAGTTCTTTCATGATAAGCGACACGTCTTAAGGGATTCCTAGCATTGTTTGTAGTTGTTGGCTGACATTTTTTTTTTTTTTTGTAATTCTTCACCAGGTACGTTTAGATTTGTTTCTTAATGCTTTGGTTTTGGATATTAATGAAGAGATACAGTTATTGGTAGAATTGATATAGTGTTGAGTTACAATTTTGTGTTTTTTGAAGGAGACTATTTTAACCAGGTGAGGGGTGTTACCATGATGACAGCCTCAGTACCTGTTTTTGCCAATATTAAAATATGATATTGGGAAATTAAATATGTTACTAAATGGCCCCTTCTGTGACTCCATTGTTATGCATTTGAGATTCCTTAATATATTTCTTTTTAGAGGAAAGATAAGGGTTTGCAGATATTTATTGAATTTATCAATGAACAAAAAATGGTTTGTTGAAGTTTACGTATCAGTATGAGTTTGTTTCTATTAATTGTTTTGACGTAAACATTAAGAAAAATGTGCAAGAAATGAGATATAAATTGACTATTTATAGAAAGTTATTCTAGTTCCCACCCATTCAGGCAGAAGAGAAATTTAGTTAAGAGGCAGTTTGTTTGATTGTTATGACTTGTATCTGAGGATGATTAATTCCATCTCGAAGTTGGTAAACTTATTGGCTTATCCCAGGGTGTTTTTGGATGAAATTAAGAATATGGTTATTGAAAGTCGTAGAACAAATTATTCCTCTATTTTATTTGCAGGCAAAATAGAACCAGCAAAAGTGAAAGTTAACATTGATGATAAGGAAGGGAGGTTTCAGAGAGCAATGATTATTTCTTATGGGCATTTGAGCTGTAACATTATAGAGATTAATGTGAATAATTGGAAATTGATGTTTGATTTTATTTATTCTATTCCAAAATTGAAAGTAAAGCCTACTTTTGTCTATAAGAAAGGAAAGAATATTAAAATTTGTTTGAGGAAAAGTATAGCATACATTGTTAGATATAAGTGTTGAAATGTGGAGCATGTAAATTTGTGATATGCCACATGTTAACGTTCAGTCTTTTCCAAGAAGAAGAATTAGGAATATTGGCAGATTTAGTTGCGATACTGGGGGAGTTATGTACATGTCTTTATGTTTGACCTGTTGTACCTTTTATGTTGGAAAGACTGAGTGTCAACTAAGGAGCAAGATTTATGAGCACTGTTATGCTCTTAGGAAGTGCGATAAGGGTAATCTTTAATACCCCTGTTCACTTCAGTGTGCTAATTTTAAAAAAGTTTTTGTTTTATATTATTGAAAAGGTTGCATATCCAGAAAGAAGTGGGACCTTGGGAAGCAAAATTGGAATGTAGAGAGCTTTTCTGGCACATTAAACTTGATGCTACCCAGCCTCCAGGTTTGAATGATAAAGTAAGCCTAAAATGTGTTTTGATGCTTAGGCTTGTAAGATCTGATTTTGATTTATATTTTATTAGTTATTTTGGTGTATTTAATGGACACTATATAATGTTTTGATAGATTTTTATCTTCTTTTTATTTTTATTCAGGTTTTGGGAGAGTTCCTTTAAGCATCTATTGTAATTAAATGTGCTGTTTCAGCTGATTGGTTGCCCATATAATTGACTTTTGTGATAATGTTATTTAAATAAGCCTCATGTATTGTTTTTTCACTCAGAAGTTTGTGTTGTATTGTTTATGAATGAGAGTGTTTAGTTAAGTTATATTAAATTTGTATTTTATGGGACATGCTTTTGCCACTGGCATTTTTTATTTTTTATGTTTGTGGTGGTTTGCTTCATTATTTGCTCTGAGTACCTTGGTTCTTTTGCTGATTTTCACTAATAAATTCAAACTCCCTCTTGCCTATTTTCTGTTCTCCTACCTACAGTAATCCCTATTGGCAAAATCCCTTTTCTCCGTTCCTGTGTTGGCTTCATTCTCAGAATATTTTCTGCTACTTTTTACACACAATATTCTGTGCTGTTGCTACTGTTCTCCTTAAGTGCATGCATCTAAAAATCCCCCTTCACATTTCAACATCATTTCTTTCCACTTTGATTTATATTCTTTTGCTTGTGCTATGCATGTGAGCTTTGATTGTGTGGTTGTAAAGTATCCTTTCAAATTTGCTAATCCTAAACCACCTTATTCTGTGTGGAGAAATAATTTATCACAGAGTTAGCCTCTGTGGTGGAGCGGTTAGCGTTGTCACCTCAGAGTAAGAGATTCTCCGGTTCGATTCTTGGCTGAAGCACCTTCTGTGCAAAGTCTGCATGTCCTCCTTGCGGTCAAATGAGTTTACATGCAGTAGGTGAGTGTATTTGTGCCTTTTGTGAAGGTCAGGTGCTGGGCTGACAACTCCACACTGTAAAAACTCCACTGCCAATTGGCGGACCGGTGATCTGCTGTGGCAGCCCCTAATGGGAGAAGCCGAAAGGCTTGCCTCTTGCCCTCTTTCCCTACCAAATACATTCCTTCAATTCTTTATTAACTGTGGTCCACAGCATCTCCTTTGCTTGATAAATATATTGCTTACATATATACCATCCTAAAGGGGCTAAAAACATTTTCACTTCTTGTACCTTACAGTCCATATCCTACTGTCAAGAGCTTCCAACTTCTCACTTTTTGTATTATCATTTGTTTAGTCTCTTCCCTCGTATCCTTGGCTGCTGTAATATAATCCTTTTTAATCCAAATGAAGTACTTCATCTTCTAATGTCCTCATAAATCTAGGTATTAATGAACTAATTTGTGCATGGGTATATAATTTACGGCTCTATCCTTTGTTTTATCTTCATTAATTGTATATCCTGAAAGGACTTGAAACTGTCTCAGAATGTTCCACAACACAGGAATGTCATTTTTTTCTGGATTTATTGAGTACAAAATAGTATCACCTGCAAATAAAGCCAACTTTTCTTGAGCACCATACCAGTTACATCCTTGAATTTTTCAGTCCCTTATCTTTGTCAGGAAAAAGAAGACACCCCTGCCTGGTTCCTGGACCCTTCCCTAATCATGGCTCAGAACTGAAACTGGTCTATATGCAGTTTAAAGTGTCTTTCCCTCTTTGAGTTGTACAACCACCACAGCTTTCTTCCAAGATGCTGGTACTGTCCTTCCTTCTAGAAAGTTTTGTTTAACAACATTTTAAATCTTTTTCACTTTTTTTGTCATAACTTCCAGATTTCCACAGGAATTATCATCTGTTTCTACAGGCGTCTCTACTGATTGATCATGCATCACCATTTTTAAATCATCCATCAACCTCGCCAATCTTAGATAATAATTCTTCTTGAGTTTCATCTTCATCTAACATTGGCATGTTTAATTTTTCCATAAATGTTACAATTTATATCTTTTCTTGGTGTCTCATTCCTCTGCTCTGTACAGATTTTGACAGATTTTACAAAATCCCTCTCGTATCTCTGTAGGGTCTCTGGTTATTTTTCTAGTCATAGGCTCCCTCTGCTTGGCAATTCCCCTTTCTATTTTCTGTTGCTTAAATCATTATGCTAATACTTTTTGTGCCCAGAGATTATCAAAAATAGTTGCATGACAGTGGTGTTTCTAAACTCATGTATGTTATACAAATACTCTCTTTTTTCTTTCACTCTACAATTACTCCTTAACTTTTGATAATTCCTCTAAATAATTATTTCCTCACAACATATTTCTCTGCCTTCCATTTCTCTGATAGATGAAATAAAAATGAAATTTAAAAATCACTCCTAGCTGCCCCATCTGTAGAAATGTGTACATTCCGTAGCAACTCTTGAATCATTTTCTCTACTCATTCCTTAAAAATCTCTTTTTTAGTAGATAAATAGGAAACTTGATTGTCTTGCATCTTTGTCTTTATTTGTGCGAGGTCTGAAATAGTTATTGGATTTGTTTCAAGGCTGTCTATTAAATGCCTATGCTCTTGTGAAATATAGTTTCTGTCCATTGTAGCCCAGTTATTGTACATTGAAGAATAATAGGTAAATTCTGTCTGGGTTTCTACTAGTAATTTCACATCTTGCATTCCAACTATTCTCATATATTTCTTTAGAAATCTTCTCTTTTTGTTACTTCTAGGCCCCCTGATAAATTCTTCACTATTGCATATAAGGTTCCATTTCATAGCCATGAATAAAATTCGCTGCTTGAAGCTAATTACTATACTTCTCTTAAGTTCCTTGATAGTAGTTTCAGATGGAATATAAATACATGCCAGAGTAATCCTCCTTCCTTGCCAATAACCCATTATTACCACAAATTTACCCTCGTCTTACTCTGTCACTACTGGAGCTCCTCTTTCAATCAGTGTTATTAACCCCCTATTCCTTTGTCCCTGATACTCTGCTGAATAACTATTCTGGAATCCTTTATTTGCAAATACACATATACATGTATTACAAAGAGAAGAAATATTATTTTACATAGTTTTAAACTACTATAATGAAAGAGGGAACATTTTTGCTTACAGTTTCTTCCTCACTTCCTTTATTATCATTCTGAACATTATTGACAAAGTGTAAAATTATATTTAACAGTCCACAACCAGTTTAAAATTATCCACAAATTTTCAGACTTTCTTCTCCCCTTCTTCCATCCACTTCTTGCAGAATCATAATTCTCATGTCCAAATTGCATCTTATAGAAATATTCCTTTGCGATTTGCCTGTTTTTATTTTCCTTTCAAATTCTTGTTGTTCCCCTTCTTCACACTGGCCTTTGGTTCAAATTCAGCATGCTACTGGTTTTTCTCATTAGATCCTGTGCTTTTTTCTGTCACTCACTTATTTTAATTTGGAACACTGGAAATGGTTTTATTGGCAAGTTCTGTTATGTATTTGAACTGTGCCATTGTCAGATGAGTGAGAATCCAAATCCCTTTCAACTTGATGGATAAAGTTTACATTTCCTCTTTGCCTGTTCTACACCAATTATGAGTTTGTTCCTTCTGAAGATAGCGATAGCTGGATATGTTTACTTGAATCTCACCTCTCCTTCAAGACATTCTCTGATTGCAGGGATACATTTGTTTCTCTTTTGCTTGGTCTGTATTGAATAATCATTTCCCACAACCACCCTGGCATCCCCAGTTGATACCTTACTCTTCTACGATAATCTTGTCAGGAGCAGCTCCTTCTGCTCATATAACTGCATTGTTACTACTATAGGTCCTGGCGTCTTTCTTTTTTTTTTCTCAAAAATGTTATTTTTCAAATACATTTGAATGAATTCCATAGTATTTATACATAACATCCTAAATAACTATGTACACTATTTATATTAGCCTGACACTATAACAGATCTTAATGTATACAGTTACTTTATAAGTATGTCCAGTCCATTATCAGTATGTATGATCAATTATTGTATAGTGTCAATCAATAATAAGACTTTTCCCGAAGGGTTGTTGATAAATAGCTTTGGATAAATTCTTAGTTCTTTAATTTTAATTTCCAATAATGCTTTGGTCTTCAGTAGGCTGTAGACGTCTTCCAAAGTTGGTATTGTGTTTGTATTCCATCCTCTTGTTATACACTTCCTTGAAATGGCAAGTATAGTCCATACTAGATACATGTTTGACCTATTCAAATGAGGACCTTTGTTAACATTTAACCATACAAGAGCTTTAGTTAAATAAAATATTCATTAAATAAACCTTGTAGAAAGTTTTTAATACCATTCCAAAATGGCTTAATTTTAACACAATCAAAGAAAATGTGATTCCAATCTGCATTGTGTACTTGCTCACATCTCCAACATATTCCTTTTTATGGAAGAACTAATTTTACTGATTCTGTCTGGGGTTAAGAATGCTCTGTGCAAGCATTTCCAATTAAAAACTTTCCAGTATTGTGTAAATGATGTATATTTTATCAATAATAAGATATTTGTTTTAATATCTTCAGTTAACTGTATTGTGTCCTTTTGTTATATATTTCCAGTATGAGGTTTTGGGTGGTGTTTTATAGTTTATCAATATTTTGTAAAATTTTGAAATACTGTTTCCTATGTCAAAGTCATTATATGTGATTTCATATACATATTTTGTACATTTAGGTATTTCTTTAAATGAAGAATTGTTAATTATTCTACTTAAATCTTGCAAATATGACAGAATACTCTATAAAGTTAGCCAGTCCTGTTGTGGAATTTTGTATGTTGTTTTTATTATTTACATATCTAAAACTTTTAGTTCTTTGATACATTGGAGCCAACAAACAAATCCTTTCTGCTCACAGGAATTAATAATTTCTCTGTATATTTTATGTGGAAAGTTCTTTGTGATTCTAAATGGTGTTAAAAACTCAAACCAGATTTTTAAATCTATATTTGCATTAATAATTTTCCTAAATGAGTCAATGTAATAATTAATCATAAGAGTTTTAGTGGGTTTAGTTATGTTATATTGCATATTATACAACAACCCCCCCCCTTTGATATTCCAAAACGTGCACGCTGTTTGGTCAGTGTGCACGTTGTAAATCAGACTTATACTAATGGAAAAAGGTCCGTCCGGACTTTTCCATTAGTATAAGTCTTTTTTTTTTTTTTTTTTTTTTTTTCTTACAACAACGGAGAAACCAAGATCTCCGTTGCTTTTTTTAAAGCTGTCTCGCTATGTTAAACTCCTTTAACATAGCGAGACACTTTCTAAAAAGAATGGAGATCTTGCTTTCTTAGTTGCTTCCACCCACAGCTGTGATGTACTGCGTAAACATACGCATGCGCAATACATCAAAACTGCCGCAGAATACTGGACAGCTGCGGAAGGGCAGCAAGGAGGCATTATACAATGCCATTATTTAAGAAAACTAAGTATTTTTTTCTTAATGTCATTGTTAGCAATAACCCATTTCTGGATGTGGGTAATGCTGGATTTACCCACGGTTGTCTTTGTTTGGCCACTCGGGCTTCACCCTCGTGACCATACCACGCCAACCATGGGTAAATCCAGCATTACCTACACCCAGGCGTGGGTTATTGCTTAAATAATACATATGTGCCATGGCAAATTGTTTTTATCTATTGTTTGAAATTATTTTTGTAAATCAATTTCATTTATTGATATTACAGTTAGTAATTCTTTCCAATTTTCAGAGTAATTTGGACTTATCCAATCTGAGATTGTTTTGGATATTGATGCTTTTATATATGTTTCTATATCAGGAACGTTTAATCCTCCCTGTTTCCATGGTCTGATATGATGTATTAAAGCTATTCTGTTTCTTTTGGGAAACCATAAAAATATTATTAGGCATGAATTTATTTCTTTAACTATATTCCTTTCTGGTAACCGTTGTATTGCCAAGGCTATATATAGGATCTTGGGCACTAAAACCATTTTTATTAACTGTAGTCTATCCTCAAATGTTGATATTATTTTCTTCCATTTTTCCACAGAGGTTTTACTTGTGTTGATGATATTATTGTAGTTTTTTAGACTAATTCATTATTATCCTTGCATAACTCAATTCCTAGATATTTTAAGGTAGATTCTTGTTTCCCTATGATGTGATCCCCCTTAGTCTGCAGTTTTTTTTTTTTATATTTAAAAATAAAAATTTAGATTTATTGAAATGGAGTTCTGAGGACATGTGAAATTTGTCAGTTAATATATCTAATTTTTCTAATGTCTCTTTTGTATTAGATAATGTTAGTAATGTCATCAGCAAGTAGCATTACTTTAGAATTGTATTCATAAACATCTATTCCTTTGATTTTTTTTATATTGTTACGAATTGAATCTGACAATATTTCAGTAGCCAGAGCAAATATAATCGGTGACATGGGACATCCTTGTTTAGTGCCTTTTGTTATATGTGTAGATTCCGAGGTAAAAGGACCTAACTTGACATACGCTAAATTATTTGTAAATGTATTCTTTAAGAGGTGAACAAAGGATGCAGGAAATTAAAATGGCATTAGGATTTTGAATAAATAGTCCCAATTTAGGGAATCAAAGGCTGTCTCTATATCTAAGCCAATTATGAGTGTTTTATTTCTTTATTAACATAATCTATAAGAGAAATTATCCTTTTAATATTGTCATGTGTGTCTCTATGATCTATAAATCCAGTTTGATCATTATTTATTGCTTTGGATAGTCGTATTTTCATTCTGTTAATATTGTCATAAATATCTTATGGTCATTATTTAATAATGATATAGGTCTATATGAAGTACAGAGGTTTAGGGATTTGTTTTCCTTTAGGATTGGTGTGGTTAAGGAATATCTCCAAGAGAGTGGTATTGAAGCTTGTGACTGAATTTCTAATAGAGTTTTATGGAAGAGGGATAGTATCTTTGAAGGAAAAAGTTTATATAGTTCCATAATTATGCAATCTACACCTGGCGCTTTATTATTTTTACACTATTTTATTGTATCTCTAATTTTTTTGTAAGATATGGGTGCTTGCAGATCTAGTTTTAATTTTTCTGGTATTTTTTTTATAGTAGAACAATTTTCATCTAGATTTACTTGATCGATATGTATATTTTCTTTTTGGAAATGTTCTATATAGTGATTTCTGTAGGCATCAAGAATGTCACCTATATCAGAGACATTTTTCCCTTTTTTTCATGGAAGATAGTTTTAATGTTATTAGCTTTTGATTGTATTTTGATTCTTGTGGACTAATTATGTAGATATTTGGGAGAAGTGTCCAAAGTAATTTTAAGTTTTTCTAAAGGTAAACTAGTTTTATGTGTTAGAATTTCATTGTATTTATTGCTTAATACTACTACTTTCTTTTTCATCTCCAAATGATTTTGATTTTTTTCAGCCCTTACTGACAAAAGTTTGGATTGTAGATCTAATAATTCAGAATCCCATTCTCTGATTTTTTTATACCAGGTTAGGGTTTTACCATATGTAAGCTTTTAATGAGTCCCATATCATTATTTTATTTATCTCTGTGGTGTAATTAATATCTAAGAAGAACTGTAATTTGGATAATAACCAGGGTTTGAACTCTTTAATTTTAGATGTAATGGGATCCTATCTCGCCTACATTCATAACTGATGGGTTCGGCTCCGACTCGGCCACTATACCTAGAACAAAGTCTCTTATTGGCTGGGCTGCCCCTTATCCCATAATGCACCACACCTACTTCCCCAGATCTTGTTTGCCGCTTTTCAAGCCGGACGTGGTCTCGACTTGGCTGGAGCTAAGTGTTTTTTTCTGGCCTTTGGGTCTTTTTTTGACTAGGGGCTCTGTCAGTATTTAAACAAACAGCTGTTTTCACAGCTTTGTGAGCGTTTGTGTTAACTTTCGTGAAATTTTAATTTTTTTCTCTCTAATCAGCGCTACTGTGTATCGGGCAAGGCCCGTTTAAGTTAGAGGGCTCTTGCCCTTATTGTATACCTTTTTCCTTGCTTTTCTTGTTGTGTGTGAGTGTTTTAGTTTTGGGCTAGGCCCGTTTAAGTTAGAGGGCTTTAGCCCGCGTAGATCTCTCTCTCTGTTGTGTCGGGCTAAGTCCGTTTAAGTTAGAGGGCTTTAGCCCATTTTGTCCTGTTTTTTGACCTTAGCGTTAATTTCTGGTATTTCTCGTCACTATGTCTAGGAACATAAGTCGGGTTTCAAGAAATGTGAAAAATGTAGTTATGTCTATTACAGACAGCCATGCTATCTGTGTGTGTACTGTTTAGGGCCCAAACATTTACAAGATACCTGTAGTGTGTGTCATGCTTTCTCTTCCAGGGTTCTCCAGGAGAGAAAAAATAAATTGATTCTAAGGGGCCTTATCAAGCCTTCTTTTGAAGAAGCTTTGGCATCTTCTCCTGCTCCCAAAAAGAAGAGATCGTCTGCTCCGACCAGTCCGTCGGACCAGACAACTAAGAAACAAAGCTCGACGTCTTCTTCCTCGGCTCCAATGGCTTCGGAGCCGATGGTTGAAGGGTCTGCCTCGGTGCTTCTCCCCTCGGCTCCATTGGTTTCGGAGCCGCAGGTGAGTGCATCGAGAGGCCAATCACCTCCTTCGGCTCCATTGATCTCGGAGCCGTTGGAAGTGTGCAGCTCAGACTCTTCCCCTCGGCTCCGGAGCCTCCTTTGGCGCCGACACTGTTGCAGCCGGACCTGGTCTCTGCTCCAATAGTGCTGGAACCCTTTCGGAGCCGGTCCACTGCCTTATCGGAGCCGAGGCAGAAGTCTTCTCGGCCCCAATCTGTTTCCTCCAAATCCTCTAGGTTATCTGATTTGGATTTGGATAGGGTTATCCAGAGGCTGTTCCAGTCTTTACCAAAATGATCTCGGCTCCAGCCCACACGGCTTCGGAGCCGATTCCACCTCCCATACACTCGATTCCTCCTCCGACCTCCTTGGAACCATTGGAATTGGTGCAGGTAGAACGGAGCAGAATCGTCCAGTCGGAGCAGAGACCCCCTTGGAGTTTTTCTGCTCCGACTTTCATTCCTACCCTGTCCTCGGTGTCAGGGTTTGGTATCGGGTCTTCCTCGGCAGGGGCCGAGGGCAACACTGTAGAGCTCGCCTCTTCGATGCCCAGTCTTTCCCTCGGTGCATCTGCCGCGGGCATTCCCGGAACCTCCGTGGTCCCTCAAGTGCTCTCCGTAGAGTCTTGAGGGCCTGCTTTTGAGGCCATGAGGAGGGCGCTGGCCATGGCTTTGCCGATTCAGCAGATTTCTACCTCTCCATCACAAGTTCTTGGTACTGGTACCTCTGGAGACATTCTTTCCCACGACAGTGGGGCCCCAGGGCCTGATGATACCCCCTTGGGGGGTTCCCTTCTTCCAGGGGTTCCGTCTGAGTCTGCCTCGGATGAACCCCCAAGGGAGAAATTGTGTAAGAGGAAGCACGTTGATTCCCAAGAGAGATGACTTCAGACACTGACCTCGATGATGCGGAGGGGTCCCCCAAATCGTCCTTGGATGATGTCTCTTTCTCCGATATCCTTGAGATTTTGAGACAGAGAGGCGATTGGCAATCCAAAGCCCCTACCGCTGAGGAGTCAGTTTTCCTCAAGGCCTTCGGGGCCCAGCCCTCCTCCTCCTGGGTGTCTCCTCCCTTCGATGAGCTATTGGACCTTATCTCTCGGAAGGTGTGGGAGCATCCTGATACAGCGGAACCGGTACCTGCCAGGCCCAATAAGTTCCTTTCATCTCCCCCCCAGAAGGAATTCCTTACAAGGGCGTTGCAGTTGATGATATGGTGGGGGCATCTGCCACTCAGCAGGTCGTGGCAGAGGCTTCAATGTCTATTCATCCTCCTAATAAGGATTCTAGGAGCATGGATAGGTACGGGAAGCGTACCCTTTCTTCAGCGACCTTTACCATGTGGTCGCTGAACTATCTTTGTCTCTTTACAAGGCTCCAAAGGGACCTCCTCAAGGAGTTAGGAGAGTCCCTTGAGGGCAACCTTCCTGAGGCGTTAGCACAGACTGTAGGCGCCCAGATGACTACCCTTAATTCCATTGTTAACTCGTCCATGAGGCTCATTTCCTATGCAGCCGAGGGGGCGAGTAGGGCAGCGGGCACAGGAGTGGCTCTTAGGAGACAAGCCTGGCTACGCTTGCGTCCATTCGCAGAGGCCTTCAAGTCTTCCTTCGCCGACGCCCCCGTTGATGGGTCTTCCTTGTTTGGACCCAAGGTGAAGGACACGCTTACTCGGTGCGAGCAAGAGGGAAAGACCTTGACTGCCGTTGGGGCCCATTTTTCCGCTCCCTCTAGTCCTTATCCCAAGGGCCAGAGAGGAGGGAAAATGTGGTTCAAGAAACCTCAAAAGGTTTTCCCTACTCCACCGAGTGATTCCCCCCTCCAGAGGCAGGGGGGGGAGGATTCAGGAAGACACCGCCCTAGAGGTGGCAGAGGCCCCTGTAACTCTGGAAACCGCGACTTCTTTTGTGGTTCCTCCTACCCTCAACGTCCCTAGGATGTGGCCCGGCTGTGCTTCTCCAGAGCCGGTCAGGGGTCGTTTTGCGAAACACCCACAGGCTTGGAAATCGATAACCAAGGATCAGTGGGTGCTTCGCAATTGTTTCCGGAGGTTACCTCATTCCCTTTTTCAAGCCCCCTCCTCCTACAAGGAGAATCCAGGACGTGCCACCCAGTCAACAGGATCTGGTAGCCGTAGAAGTTTCAAAGCTGCTAAGCAAAGGGGTCATCCAGCCCGTCCCCGCCGACCAGATCGGATCAGGAACTTACTCAAGATTATTTTTGGTGCCAAAAAAGACAGGGGACGTAAGGCCCATTTTTGGACCTCAGCCTTTTGAATCGGTTTGTGAAGAAGTCCAAGTTCCGGATGGTCACCCTTCAGTCCATTCTCCCGTTATTGGAGAAGGATGTCTAGATGTGCTCCATAGACCTCAAGGACGCTTACTATCACATATTGATACGTCAGGAGTCCAGGAGTTACCTACGCTTCCGCCTAGGAACCAGTCACTTCCAGTTTCGTGCACTGCCCTTTGGTCTCACCACAACCCCCAGGATGTTTACCAAGTGTCTGGCAGTGGTGACAGCTCACTTGAGAAGTCTCAGATTCCAGGTGTTTCCCTATCTCGACGACTGGCTCCTTACTGCCACCTCCAACCATCTACTGATTCGAGCGCTGATGGCCACAGTAACCTTGGGTCTCTCGCTAGGAATCACTTTCAATTGGAAAAAATCTGTGCTGCGGCCATCTCAGCGTATCACCTTTATAGGCGCAGAGTTAAACACAAGAAAGATGCGGGCATTTTTGACATCAGACAGAATTCAGATTCTACAATCGCAGGTCCAAAACTTGTTACCCAAATCTCGAGTTCCTGCCAGACAGATTCTTCAGTTATTAGGTTCGATGGCTGCAACTATCCTCCTAGTACCCTTAGCCAGGTTGCACATGCGGGTGCTCCAATGGCTATTATCAGTTCAATGGTCATACCAAGAACTCCCCCTGAACCACCCGCTTCTGATTACGGACAGTTGTCGTCGGGACCTCCGTTGGTGGCTATGTCGGTCCAACCTGGACCGGGGGCGTCCCTTCGCCCTTCAGCCCCCTGTTGCCACAGTGACCACGGATGCCTCCCAGATAGGGTGGGGGGGGTCATTATCTGGACAGGTCGGTCCAAGGCACGTGGCAGGATTGCGAAACACACCTTCACATCAATATCCTGGAAATGAGGGCGGTGCTTCTGGTTTTACAGGCACTTCATCACGCTCTTCCCCAAGGTACTGTTGCGATTCTGTTCGACAACATGTCGGTAGTTTGGCACATAAGCAGAGGGGAACCAGGTCCTACCCCCTTTGCAGGGAGGCCATGAGAGTATGGCACTGGGCCATAGCCTCTCAACGTTTCCTAGTAGCCACGCACATTCCGGGGAAAGCCAATATGATTGCAGACAGGCTCAGCAGGACTCCTGTTGCCCCACGAGTGGTCCCTCAACAACAGAGTAGCTGCGCAGATCTTCGCGAAATGGGGCCTCCCTTGTTGCGACTTGTTCGCCAGCCCCAACAATGCGAAGTGCAGAGAGTTCTTCACTCTGACACCCTCTCAGGGACAGTCTCCCAGGGACGCTCTAGCCCACAATTGCCCCCCCGGTCTGCTTTATGCCTTCCCCCCGATTCCTCTTCTTCCGAGGGTGATTCAGAAGGCCCTTCATGTCGGGTGCCACATATTTTTGGTTGCCCCACATGGGCCCCGTCAGGTTTGGTTTCCCTTTCTTCAGAAGTATACGGTACAGGGCCCTTGGATTCTGGACCCAGTACCGGATCTGTTATCCAATCCGTCGGGACACTCTCATCCATCCCTCCGGTCGCTCCGGCTGGCGGCTTGGCTACTCCACTTCCATCCTTAGTTAGGGATCTTTCCCTTTCTTCAGAAGTGATGCACATCTTGTCTTCGTCCCACAAGCCGTCTACCGTTAAGCTGTATTCCAGCAAATGGAAAAGATTTGCTTGTTGGGCCCAGCAGCGAAGCATTGATCCTCTCACGGCCCCAGTACCGCAGGCCTTGGAATTTCTAGCTTCATTGTTTCATTCAGGCTCTTCAGTCTCCACACTTAAAGTTCAGCTGGCTGCTATATCTAATTTTAATGTTGCTATAGAGCCTTCTTTAATGGCCAACAGGCTGTGCAAGTCCTTTCTTAGAGGAGCCTGGCTCCTCAGGCCCCCTATGGTTCATCCTGTGCCCCCTTGGGACTTAAAGTTAGTTCTGGCCTCCTTAACTGCCCATCCCTTTGAGCCGGCAGCCACTTGTGATTTAAAATTCCTTTCTTGGAAAACTGCCTTTCTTGTGGCAATAACCTCTGCTAAGCGTTTTTACTTGGATAGGACCACTCAGACTCGAAAATCTGACCAACTGTTTGTGTCCTTTGCAGAGAATAGGTTAGGTCTTCCAGTTGCCAAATGGATTAAGGATTGCATCTCTTTCATTTACTCTCAGTCAGGCAAAGAGTTGCCTGTCCCAATCAAAGCTCATTCTACCAGGGCTATGGCCACGTCTGTAGCTTTTCACTACAAAGTATCAATAGATGATATCTGTGCAGCTGCTACTTGGTCTTCTCTGCACACATTTATTTCTCATTATAAACTTGATGTGGCTTCCCGAGGTAGAGCTTCATTTGGTTCTGCAGTTCTCAGGAGTGTGTTCCATTGAGCCACCCGGGGTTTTAGGTGCTAGGGACGCTGTCCCATCAGTTATGAATGTAGGCGAGATAGGATCCCATTACATCTTTTAGTTATGTACTTAACATAACTTTAGATGTATGGGATCCATCTCGCCTACATTCATACATACCCACCCTCCTTCCTCCTACCTTTTGGATTTGGAAGAAACATTGGTCCTGCTGTGCTCTCCTCTGGAAGGGCTCTAGTTGCTTACATTTATCGATATGTGTTCTGTACCTGTATGTATGTATGAAAGCGAACAAACAAGATCTGGGGAAGTAGGTGTGGTGCATTATGGGATAAGGGGCAGCCCAGCCAATAAGAGACTTCGTTCTAGGTATAGTGGCCGAGTCGGAACCGACGGATCGGCTCCGAACCCATCAGTTATGAATGTAGGCGAGATGGATCCCATACATCCAAAGTTATGGTAAGTACATAACTAAAAGTTACATATGCTGGAATTCTGGAGTTAAAGGTTAATGGTTTTTACCCATTTTGACGTTTTATTATCAATGAATTGTGGTCTGTAAAGGGGCAGGGAGTGATTGAGAAATTAATGATTTTAGAGTGCAAGTCATGTGCAGCAAATATTTTATCTATTCTAGTTTGGGTACCAAATCTGTGATCTTGATGGGAAAACAACAAATATTTATCTTATTTAAATTTGAAAGTATCTACAAGATGAAATTACTCTACCCACTTGTTTAACGCTTTTGATGCAGCAGATGTACACATCGGTCTTTTATTTGTAGTTTCAGAAATTTCACAAATACAGTTAAAATCTCCTCCTAATATTAAGTTGCCTTTATAATTATTAGAAATGAAATCCAAGTCTTTTTTAACAGTTCCTGTTCCAATGCCTGGGAACCAGTATAGATTGGCTAGGGTCCATTTTCTGTTATTATATTTAACTATTACTAATGCTATAAGGCCTTCTTTATCTTCATACTTATAAATGATTTCTGGGTTAATCACTTTTTGTATTCCATAAAATTGTTACCCCTTTTGTCTTTGCCTTATAAGTGGATTGCGCCAATATCATATATTCCTTAGGATTCCATTTGTAATTGTCATTTGTTTTGAAATGAGTTTCTTGAAGGAAGACCATTTTTTGTTCATTTTTAAATATTTCAGTAGATTTGATCTCTTGCTAGGATTGTTTAAGCCGTTGGTATTTAAAGATAATAAAGTTAAATCCATCTTAGGTTATTTAGAGTATGTATTTTGTGTTTTATTGTGACTAGTAAACATTTTCTTCTGATAACTATAAGGTACATGTTTGAGCTTTTATAGGAAATGATCAGTTTTATACTTTGAGTGTTTACCAATAAAGTAATGTTTTGGTCAGGCATATCATAGTAAAGTAGGATGTATCATATAAAACCTCAGTAAAAGAATATAGCACACAGTTATTTAACATATTCACCCTTGTTGATGAAGGCTTTCAAAACTTATTACTTAATATAAAAAAATGGTAATATTTATACCTAATGTTTATAATACACTGTGTTTTACTGGATATATCAGAAGTTATATTTCATTGTTTGCCAGCATTTAAGTAATCAGTTTGTTGCTAACTTACTTAAAGCATCAAGTTTGTTTTATGTGAACATTGCTGAAAGTTAGTGCATTTTAATTATCAGTGCATCCCTCTTTCCCCCCCATTTCCTACACATAAGGATTTTCATATCTGTCATTTCTTATAAGATGAGTGAACTTATAGGTTAAAAACAAAATTCACTTATTGTGATTGATTACAAATTCCCTTTTCATATTTATAAATTGCCATTTTATAGCATATACTGAAAGTTTTTAGATTTAAATGGCAACATTCTATTTTGTATAATCAGCAAAAGTTAATCTGAGTGATTATTGTCAATTTAATACTATTTGTTCCGAATGTGATTGTTACATTCTGTGACATTCCTAGTTCAGGCTTCTGTTGTTTCCCTTGAACAACTTTGTCAGTTTGATGTCATGTATAAAACATTAGTTACCTTGGTAACAGCTTAAGTATTATGTATGGTCAAGATGGGTTACAAAACCACAATTCAAGTTAAAGCAATTGTATGACTTGTTATTCATATTTACCTATATAAGAAAATCATCATGCTTCCCCTTGATGTTCAATATAGTGTATGTCCTTTATGACAAGTTAAAACGGTAATTTGGTACTTACGTATTATCGCAACCAGATATTGTCGCTTGCCAATGTGATAAACCTGAACTGTTACGAGGGCATGAAACACTGAAAGGGGCTATTCAAAGTCCTTATTGTTGAGGAAAACAGTTGCATTACTTTCAGGAAGAGAGGAATTGGAAAAAGTCTTCTTGCCGATTTGCGTGCGTTATATACACATGCTTTCATTGTCATGGCTGCTATGGAAAGCATACGAACTGCAGGAAACAACTGTAGCTCATCGTAAGCCCATTCATGTCTTTTGCTGTGTGTTTTCTTAATAATACATGATGTCTGTGAACTGTAACCCACACAAGATAGGGACACAATTTCTACAAAGGATCTAACAGCTACTTTGAAATTTCTATAAATTAGTTATTAAGAAAACGCACACCAGAAGACATGAATGGGCTTACGATGAGCTACAGTTGTTTCTTGCATTTTGCATGTAACTGTTTATGTTTCTTTTATTTTTTAAACATGCCTGTGTCCCCAGTCCTTTTCACACATCTAGGCACATGTTAACCTGTGCAGTGCCCACATTTTTGTCTCATATTTTTAAAGTAGTCACAGCTATGATTCCCAAATGAATGTATGACCGTCACTCGAGGGCACTTTCTGGCACAAAGAAGGAACGTTCAGCAGGCAGACTTGCAGGAAGCAACATGTTGGCAGTAAACACCATGAAGAAACAACAACAATATGTTTTGTAAATTGTATTGATAGCAGTCCAGAAAACAATCTGTACTCGTAAGAAAACTCACTACATTATATTTTAACAACATTAATGGACATTTTCCATGATCGGAAACCAGCGGCTATTGCCGCGAAAATCTGGTTGCGATAATATGTAAGTACCGTTAAAACAATAGTGTTGTACACAAGCCCATGTTATTAAACTGAGTGTCTATTGTCAATTTAATATTTGTTCAGAATATGATTGTTACATTCTGTGGCATTTCAAGTTCAGGCTTTTATTGTTCCTCTTGAACAACTTTGTCAGTTTGATGTCATGTATAATGCATTTGTTACCTTGTAACTGCTTAAGTATTATATATGGTCAAGATGGGGTACAAAAACTACAATTCAAGTTAAAGTAATTACAGGACTTGTTATGCATGTTTACTTATATAAGAAAATCATCATGCTTCCCCTTGATGTTCAATGTAGTGTATGTCATTTATGACAAGTTAAGACAGTAGTGTTATTATACACAGGCTCATGTTATTAAAACCTGTCTTTAATATCTAAATTCAGCAGACTGCTTCATCTTATATGATGATTATTTATATATATAATCATCATATAAGATGATTTTGTAGATTTACTAAAATCCTACATTACATAACTAGTGTGTGTGTGTGTGTGTGTGTGTGTGTGTGTGTGTGTGTGTGTGTTTTGTTTGGTGGTTGCTTAGTTATTTGAGAGACCACAAGCTGTAATGCTTATTCTTATTTTGGCTCCTTCCAAGCAATTTTATACAGTCCATAGACTTTAAATTATGAGACCCTTCTAGTTTCTTTTTTGTTACAAGTATATTTCCATCCTTACATACAGACATATCAGTACTTCAGGCATGGGCAACAATACCCATCCAGTTTTGCCAGAATACCATTCACTAGTTCATGTGGTGTGTTTCCAGGCTGTTCTTAAAATAGCCAAACCAGTATATTTGTCCTGTTCCATTTTACCAGTCTGTTCAATGCAGTGGCCACTCTGCCAGTGAACCACTCAACACACTTTCCATTCCCACAGATATTTCCACGAAGGAGATCTGATGACTCTCTAGCACTTTGGCAACCCCAAACACCCCTAGAATCAGCTATCCCCATATGCCTACCACGTCCAAGCAAGCTCACCTCCCAGACTACTACAAAGGGTACTCTGCACAAGACCAAGTGCTCTTAGACTTTCAGAATAAGTCAGACTTCCACTCGTATGTAAGTCCTTAATGTGTTTGGACCAAAATACATTTTAAATATAAAATTGCGTGTATTGTTTTTCTTTTTTTTTTAATCAAGAATCAACTTAATGAGCTAAACTAAGTGTTGGGAGACCGTCAATATGTGTACATGTGGTTTAAAACAGCCCTTTTATTATTATTTTATATATATATATATATATATATATATATATATATATATACACGCATCAGATTTCATGTTAGATGTTTTCATATATATGTTTTTATAGTTGTACATATATTATGCATTTTTAGATACATATATATATATATATATATATATATATATATATATATATATATATATATATACTTTTAGAAAGATTCTCATTGATATTTATTGAATGAATTATTATATACTGCGCGCCCGCGCAGTACATCAGTCTTTGGGCAAGCAACGGAGAAAGCAGCAAGATCTCCGCTTTTTTTAATTTTTTCGAATGAAAATAAGTTAACATAGCGAAGACAGTGAAATAAACAGCAACGGACATCCGTTTGTTGTTTTAAAGTTTAAAACTCGCCATATAAATGAGACATTGTTTAAGCGATGAGTTGTTTAAAAAAAATCCTAATGGAAAAAATGGAAGTTTTCCATCGATTTAATTTATTTCATTTACATTGATAACAACCACGGCACGCCAATCAGCGCTCACATTTTGGGGACATTTGTATTTTTTACATTTACTGAGTTGATGAGCTTTTTAAAAAATGGTAGGGAAAAGACTTTAATAGCTTGTCTAACCAGTTAATGGGTTAATTGATATGTTCAATTATTTAATTGTTCAATTAACTGCTATATATAAAATGAGAGTTTTTTAGTTGTATTTTAAGATCTGATGAAGCGTATATTTGTTGTACGAGAAAGCGCTTATCTTTTGTATTAAAATTTATTTTGTTTTTTCTGTGGTGGTCCTTTTTCGTTTTCATTTGTTTTTACATATATATATATATATATATATATAGATATATATAGATATATATATAGATATAGATATATATATATATATATATATATATATTTTTTTTTTTTAACCAAAAACTTCATTGCTGAGAATCATCTCAGAGGCTCCTCAGAGCCTTTAAGCATTATTGTCACTCTGTCTCCATTACCATAGCAACCTGGGAGCATCTGTTTCTGTTTGTGTCTCTGTGTACTGCATACCAGAGGCTCGCTATACACCTGAAGCAAAGCTTCACTTCACTGCAACTTCAAGCCTAAATTCCCTCCCTTTCAGCGAGGTAGCAGCCAGGAAAAGAACAGAGAGCAAACAGATTAAAAAAAAAACTCCCAACAAGCCGCGACAACAAGAGATAACACATTCTTCCAGCCTTCCCTTCTCTCACTCAGAAGTTGTATAAACAAACTATTCTCTTCCAAAATATCCCAAATCACAGTTTTATCCACCCCCTTTCCCTGGATCCAGGCTAAAACACCAAATGTCTCTTCCTAATACAGAAGCATCAATAAACCTCGATCACAAGCCGCAACCCACAGCTTCCTGAAGACAAAAATGGCAACATACAACAGCTGCCAGACACAGCTGCATCCACACACACCATGTCAGGCTTAATCAAACATCACTCGAAGCTATGATACCTGCCATAATTGATATTAACTATGTTTAGACAGAATAATGATGACATTTGTACTAAGAGCTTGCTACTATTATTTAACCAGGATATACATGACATTTCTAAATCATACTTTAGTCTCCATGGCAGCATTTTTTTTCAAAACACTCTACTGTTATTGCTGTTATATATGATGCTAATTTGTTACATTTGAGTCTGAACTCAGATGAATGGTACCCTTTGTTGAATTAGTTAATTAATTACTTAAATTATTATAAGTCAAAACAATGAAAAATGAAGAAGATAAGTATTCATTGAGTTCAAGCAGGGGAATAGAAATGTCTAACTTTGTATTATATGTTGCTTTGTTTGGCTTATATATAATGTAAATAGTAACCCATCTTGACCTACCTTTGTTTGTGAAGAATTATTGGATTCTTTGAACATTCTGAATAAATCATTGCTGTTTCTCAGTTGTTTAAGAAACTCTTTTTTTTTAAATAAAAACAGATGGCAAGTGATGTACCATATCAGTTGATACTTTGAGAAATGTAGTTGTAGGAGTTATTTTTTTTTTCTTGGAATTAGTTTTTTGTTTCTTCTTTCTAGCATCAGTCCAAGGATTTGTTTCTTTTATTCTTTTAAGAGTAGGGGCCATCCATTCCATTTCTTCTGGGATAGACACTATGTTGTTTTTTATGAATATAGTAGCTTCTTCTAAGTCATTTAAGCTTCTCATCTCATTGGTAAAAAGTATTTTTATCTTTGCTTGAAAGGGCAGCTATGCTTTAATGTTGTTTTGTTTCAACAGTTTTGGCCAGACTTTTTTCTTTTGTTCTAGAATTCTGGAAGAATAATCAGGCTTTGATTGTATTTCAAGAATGATTTTCTCCAAGCAGTTTTTAATATTAGTTCCTTGTCTAGAAATGAAAGAAATTTTATAATTATTGATCTAGGCGGAGTATTTGTTGAGTTGGAAGCAGGTTTCCTCGGTGCTCTATGTGCTCTTTCAATTACAAATGAAAGTCCCTCTTTCCAGTCTAAAAAGTCAGGAATCCTGGTTCTTAAGAATGAAATAATGTCTTCACCTTCAGTTGTTTTCAGGCAGACCAAAGATCCTTATGTTGTTTCTCCTTTCCCTGTTTTCTAAGTCATCTATTTTGTTAAGCAGCCATGTATTCTGTTTAAGCAGAAATTCTTTTTGGAATTCTTCCTCTTTGAGTCTCCTGTCAGTGTCATTTAGAGAAGTCTCTATATTTGTTATTTTTGTATGGTGTTGCTGTAATAGCTCCTTAAGAGTATCAGTCTGTTTTTGAGAATTTAATTTGAGGTTTTCTAAGTCGTTTTTAAAGCCCACCCATCTTCAAAGATATTTCCTGTAAGGTAGATATTATCAATTGCAGTACTTTTTTCAAAGCACCATCTGGATGAGAATTCCTTGAGTTGTTCATATTCAGTGACTCAATATATCTCCAAGTTACTTGAGAGGAAAATTTGTGTACATCTCCACCAAAATTGATATTTATGTAGTTTAGTAGTTTATCTATAGTTTTCTGACGTTTTAAACTTAAAAATAATAAAATTTTCCTATATTATTATACTAGTTTATGGAGCTCTCAAAATTCACTGCTCTCAGTTGGCCATCTAGGCCCCCCCCGTCCTGGCTTCTTTCTCATAGCTCATGTGCCCATTCTATTAACAGATCCTTTTGTGGAATACCAATCCAGTTGCTTATTTATACTTGTATAAAATGAATATAGTCTGTTCTTCCAGTTTCTGTGGCACATTAGGAAATCTCAGGTTTTCTTTTTGTGCACCGTCTTTTAGCTGTATATCATTTATTTATGTATTTTTTGAAACTGTTCTTTTTGAGAAACCTAAATTTCCCCCAGTTTTTAATTCATTTCATCCTTCGTTTTTTTTTTTTTTAATTTTTATCAGCACATCTGACTAGTTAGTTAAAGTTTAATTTATTCCTTCCAGCCTTTAGTTATTTGGCTGTATATATTTCTTCAGTGTCTCACTTATTTTAAACAATTCTGAATGCATGTTATTTATTTTTCCAATGAATTGCTAGAAGCCATCTCCTGTACTGAGGCCTTTTTATTTCTTTTTTTTTTTTTTTTTTTTTTTTACAGAGTAGCTACAAGGCACTTACCTACCATGTTTTTTTCTTCTCTTTTTATAGTTAATTTTTCTTACTTTCTACAGATTTCTTAGTTGCTGACATGCAGGTAATATAGTTACTGTAATAAGTGTATTTTACCGAAACAAGTGGGTTTTACTGGTTGCTTTCCAAAGTTTCTGTTTCACACTGGGAGAACTCCTAATCAACCTGCTGATCAGTGTGTTGCCATCTTGGAAGTCCTAAGACACAATTTGTAATTCCCAAGTACAACAGTACAGGATGAAAAAACAACCTTTGTAATGCCTTTAATTTCTGTATTCAATAATATAGACAAAAATATTGAGACATTTGCAAATAAACTCTTACTTTAGAAAAGTAAAATTTCTGTGTTTAACAAAAAGAGGCAATGTTTAGCATTCAAAAAGAGCCATAGCTGTTAGAACAAATCAGCATTAAAATGCAAATGATGGTCATAGGCATCATCTTGTAATCTAGTGTCGTGAGAGTTACAATAAGATTTTCTTTAACTGCATCAGGGAACTCAGGCTGAAAAAAGTGTAACATGAATGAAAGACTGCAGAAGGTTAATAAAATCCCAAAAGTCAGAAGTTTGATAAAACAAATGAACACAGTAATTAGGATTGTTTAGAGAGACCCATGTGATGCAACAGAAGTAAACAGGATATATTAATATGCAACTAAATTAATAACTGTGATAAAGTTCTACCACAGAACCCTGGGTAGTGAGGGAAAGGAAGGGGAGAAATTGAATACCATCATGGAAATATCGAATAGAGAAAACTATAAAGCAGTTGAGATGAGAAGTGCCACTGTTAGAAGATTATGGAAGAGGGAATAGATCAACAAAAATACTAAGAAAAATAGATGTGATAAAAGCAATGCGCAGTATTAGAACAGACCAGGATCTATCATGCACTGTTGCAAATAAACTAAAAATTTCAGCACAGGTTGAAAGGCTTAGAAGATACAAAAATAAATATAAAGGAAAAGTACAAAATAAGCAATTTATTGATTATCCAAAAATGTTTTATAGAGAATTGGGAAATAAGGTAAAAGGAATTGAAAGACTGGCAAAAAAAGAAGAAATAGATACATTTAGGAAAAGTATATATGAAGATCCTGTACACTGCGGTGGTAGTGCTGCGGTAGCATTGTCGTCTCACAGTTAGCCGTTGCCCGTTCGATTCTCAGTTAGAGCGTCTTCTGTGTGGCGATATGCGTAAATGGGCTTTCCTTCGTTGAAGGTTGTGCGGTAGGCCCGGCAAGCCAGCACGTAAAAATCTACTGCCAGTAATTAGCGGACTGGAGTTCCACTGTGGCGACCCCTAACGGGAAAAGCCGAAAGACACAAACAAACAAATCTATGAAGATCCTGTGGAATATAACAATGATACTATATGGATAGAAGAAGATCCTGTGGAATATAACAATGATACTATATGGATAGAAGAAGTTAAAGAAAGAATAAGAGGTTCAGAGATACAGGATATGAAATGGGATGAAGTTACAGCCAGAGAGATTGAAACAAAGTTAAGAAAAGCCTTTAATTGGAATACCCCAGGCCCAGATGCAGTACCTAATTTTTGGCAGAAAGCATTAGCATCTTTGCACGAAGATTTAGCCATGAGTAAGAACTATTTATATGTAAACCCCGAACAGACACCAACCTAGATAACAACAGGAAAAACAATGCTACTACTTGAGTGAACCTGCAAGCTACCATAAAAATTATAGACCATTAACTTGCCTTTCAACGATGTATAAACTGTACACGGGAATTGATGCTGACAGAGTTTATAGTCATTTAGAAGAAAACTCAATTATGGCAGTAGGACAAAAGGGCAATAAAAGAAAGTCATATGGAACAAAGGATCATTTCTTGTTAAATAAAGTCATAGTGCAGAACTGTAAAAAAGGGAAGAATCTAATTATGGCATGGATTGACTACAAAAAAAGCATTTGATAATATCCCGCATTCATGGATAAACGAGTGCTGAAAAATGTATAAGATACACCCTACACTGATCGACTGCATTACAGTGACCATGCAACAGTGGCAGACCACTTTGCAATTAAGCCATGGTAAAGGACACATTATTATCCCAGGGATAAAGATTCAAAGGGGGTTATTCCAGGGTGACTCTCTGTCACTGCTGCTATTCTACCTTGCCCTTAACCCATTAAGCTGCCTACTTAACAGCTTAGACCATGGCTATAATTTGGCTCTTAGAAAACAAAGTATAAAGACTTCTCATCTTCTCTTTGTCTATGGTTTAAAACTGTATAGCTCATCAAATGAGGAACTGAAAGCACAACTGTAAGTTGTCGGAACTTTTTCAGATGATATAAGAATGTCATTTGGTCTTAATAAATGTGCAAAAGCAAACTTTAAAGCAGGAAAACACCAGTTTGGGACAAGAATGTGATATAAAAAAATTTGAGCAAGAGAGAGTGTATAAATACTTGGGAACTGATGAAGGATTAACAATAAAACACAAACAAATGTGAATGAAACTTAGTAAGGAATATTTCAGAAGACTTAAGTTAATCCTGAAAACAGCACTGTCATCTAGGAACAAAATTCAAGCTATAAACCAGTTTGCTCTTCCTGTCCTAACTTACAGTTTTGGAGTGAGTGACTGACCCCAAAACATGTTGGATAGATTAGACGGGAAAACAAAAAGGATGCTTCATACTCACCACATGATTTATAAAAATCAGTGCATACCAAGATTATATATTCCCCATTCAGAAGGAGGGATGGGCCTCTTTGAAATTGATTATATGCAATTGTGGGACTCCACACATATCTGCAACCTCACAAGACCCAAACGTAGTGAAAGTTTTGAAACATGAGAATACATCTAAGATGACTTCTCTGCTTAATTTAGCAGAAGCATATTGGCGTCAAGCAGGAATGGAAATCAAATCAGGCAACAACTGAATGTGCCATAAAACAAAAGAAAGAACATAAGGTGAAGGACCAGATGAGAAGGCAAGAAGTGTGGAAAAAGCTTGAATATAGTTGCAAGTATAGAAAACTTTGTAAGAACCTCATGTTGATCAGGAATGAATGCAGGAATGGTTTAGGAGAGACGATTTCAAACCAAGAGATGAAAGGTTAATATTGGCAGCCCAAGATAGTGGGCTACATACACGTTGGTTTACAAAGTCCATAGAACATGTGGGAGAAATAAGACAAATGTAGGTATTGTAAAACTGAATTGGAAACAGTTGCACACCTTGTTGCTGGTTGCGACATACTAATGGCAGAAGAACTGTATACTGAAAGGCATAATAATGTGGCAAGATTGTTGCACTGGGGATTGTGCAAATATTATGCTATTGAAGTGGCTGAAAAACACTGGAAATATGAGCCACAAAGCAGCATAGAAAATGGTAATGGGTGGTCTCATGTGATATAAACTTCATCAGCAGTTTAAAATGATAGATGCTAGAAAACCAGATATAGTGGTTCAAGAAAAGAAGACAAAGAGTAGAATCGATCATCAAAATCGTCACACTCAATGACTATAGTGTCTTGCGTACAGAGAGACGCAAAGTCATAAAATATCAGGATCTGCAGGCAGAAACAAGGGCAATGTGGAAGAAAGATGCCCAGACAGTTCCAGTAGTAGTAGGAGCAACGGGTCTTATAAAAAAGAATCTACAATTGTATTTATATATGTTGCCAATCCATGTAACTCAGTACGAATTGCAGCAGGAGTCATTACTGGGCATATTGCGGGTGCTCCGAAGAGCACTTTTGACTGACATCAAAGATTGAAACAATGCTAATTTCATGAACTTTAATTGTACTTTGACTTAGGAATGGAGTCCATTCCCGTCATGGTATTAGAAACCCAAAAGACTTGAAGTTAAAAAAAAAAAAAAAAAAAAAAAGACGAGTGTAGCATTCTAGTGATAAATAAGAAATGTTTCCTAACAAAGAAATACATTTGTACTAATTTTATTATACCAAAGAAGAGGCATGTATTTCATGAGCATACAGGGAAGAGAGTACCTCAAATCACAAATCATTTGATCAGGTTTGGGTTTCTAGGTTGTGAGACAGTTCCTCATGAGGACATATTTTGGAGACAGTTGCAGAACTGCATCAGTGCTACAGGGACACATAGCTGTGGCAGATTTACTGAGGACACAGAGAAGCACACACCATTGTACTCATAGCTGGAATAACTAAGTGCAGGGATGGAGCAATGTCCCTGGTGCCCTAAGGCCCTATGTACAGCAGACATTATGGCAGGTACCCACAGCAACGTCTTTATTAATGTGTCACGAGAAATGCTGGGTGTTGCACTTGGTGTAGAGTACATGATTATGTAACTACAATTTGTGTGCAGCAACACAGAGGAAATCCTGTACATTGTTGTAATTACACTTATTCTTCAGTAAGTCTTTTAGGTGACATTCCCAGGCACTGTGGCTCCTCCTACAGGAGTAACAGGCATTCTTCGGAGCAAGGATTCTCCACTGGTATCCATTAAATTTTGTTCTTACTGCAACATGGTAAGAAGTTCAGCAAAATGTACAGTAGGTCATCTTAGTAACATTTTCAGTCACTGCTGCCAGGCTTACATCTGATGGGTCATCTCTGCAAGATCCAGGTCAGACAGGTTACACACATTCCAGTCCTTCTGCACTTGGTTATTTTAGATGTAGGCACAGTCAAACTTCTCAATGCCAACAGTGACTTTACCACAGCCATGTGTGTCTGCAGTAGAATTGTATTTTAGCCACGCATCCCCAACCATCTCCACAGGGAAATGCCTTGCAGCCTATACATCAGGACATGATAATGATTATTGTATTGTGAATAAAATTAAAAAAAAAATACAAACTCCATGTGCCGTGGCAGCACCCCAAGTGTTTTGCACCCAATCCAACTTTGATATATTATTATTATTAATCTTCAGTAAGACTAGATTATGGGTAACCTTGACAAATATAGGCCTGTCAGTTTGACCTGGAAGTATTACAGAAGAATCCATAGTTACTCCTCAGTGACATGGTACAGTGACCTGGAACTATTACAGAAAAAGCCATAGTTACTCCTCAATGACACAGAGCAGTACAGTTTTGTAAAGGGATGATCCTATCTTAACAAAGCTTGAGGTGAAAATGAAATTGGATCAGAGATTGTGCGCACAGCTTATTTGTATCTGGCCAAGGCCTTTCAGATGGAATTGTGTGTAAATCATATAAACTAATTTGCAACAGGTACGCTGGTTGTAAAACTGGATAAGTAATAGAGCACATCACATAACAGTGGGCAACTTCCTACTGGATCCTGCTTGTGCAGCCACTGCATTTTTCATGGTCAGTATATTGAATCCTTTCCATTTTCAATATTTTTATCTCTGAATTTGAACTAGAAAGGCAAATATGGGTGACAAAATATGCAGATGACTATACATTGGGTAGCATAATTATATCTGCAGAAGACGTTTATGTAGTAAAAGGAGACTTGGTTTCATGACTTGAGCTTTCTTCCAAAAAGTTGTAGCATAATTTAGTATAGGTAAAAGAACGCATTTTAATTGTAGAATAGGTGGGAATGTAGAAATGATAAAATAATTAAAGACTGGTGGATGACAAATAGGTTTGACCAGTGTGTTGCCACTGTAGTAAGAAATGCTTACTGAGTTGCCCATGTAATAGCTGATGGTAAGTGTAGTCACACTGGAGTAGTTGCACTTCTTCTCTACAACACAAGTTCATCCGTTCCATTGTATGTATGTCTGTGTTCTATAGCTTTCATAGCAGTTGTTTTGTATCTAGAGAAAGTGTTGGGATGCATGACAAGAAGATCCAGTGACTGGAGTACAGTGGCGTTTCAAAAAAAAATACTAGACCAGTTGTCATTATAGTTAGGTTGCCTTTTAGAAGTCTGTATGCCACTATGTCTGGTCTTCATGTTAATATCAGATCCTGGTCATTTCTGAAAACTGTTTCTAGATGACATGACTAGAGGAAGTGACCCTAGTACAAGTAACCTTACACTGAAACAAACACAGCATCTACTGTGTCCATGGAATAAGCTCCTTGTGGTGGTAAAAACAATTCCTTGATTATCTGCTTCAGAAGTAACCTTTACACATACAAGATGCAGGATCTTTGCACGGGATTGTGGAGCTCAAGCTTTTTGAGGACCACTTGTCCATGCGTTGATATCATGGCTCTTGAAAGTAAATACAAAGTCATGGTGTTCTACTTCGCACAAGTTTGATCTGAAGAGTAGTATGTTTTTAATAAACTCAATAAAAGTGGTTCTGAGGAAGTCTGCGTTCAGCAGATGAAAGCGCAAAACCAGTGTTTCAGCATTTTTTATCGTGGAAATAAAAGAAAGTTTTTATACGTTGGCGTTTTATCATTGGATTTTGTGGTGCACGCAGGAGAGATACCAGGTTTAGCTGTTTTCCGACCATTGTCACTGCTGTTCCAGCTAAGTTTTTCTCACCAGGCTCCTTGTCAGCAGCCGTTTTGTGAGTTCTGGTTGCTGTGCTTCAATTTAACTTATCAGATGTTTTTAATAAAGTCAGTATTCATTCTGTGAATATGACAGGTGTTCATACAGAGACTTTATCAGCATATGATTGCCATTGACCCACTGTTTGCCTGTACAATTTAAAATAATTGTAGTTTACTAAAGGACGTTTGTTTTTACCTGTTTAACAAAGCTGCCTCAGATGTCATGTATTCTTAATCTTTGTTAATGCCCTCAGCCCCAGAACTCCATAGTGTCTACTTGCAATTTCTTCCTTTACCTTGTTCTTAATCGTAACTTTCATATCCTCTTACTTCATGGAGTACTTAACCTTATTATATGTTTAAATTACCCAGGCCTAAGAGTGAGAACTAAGTCCATGAACCAAGACTGTTGTGTACCGTCAGTACAGGCTGCTGGTCAGAACTGATAGATACAAGGCCTGTGGGAATGGCATACAGTGAGTGTAGGTGATCACAACTTTTCTACCGTACCTTATGGTAGCACCCCCCCCCCCAACACAAAGGTACTTGCACATTCTTCCACTGAAGTTTATATGGATCTGTTTCTGCGAGTGGTCAAATAGTTGTGCTGCATTACTCAACCAGAGATAGAGGGCGGTTCATTCACCACTCATCTTTTCCCTGTATGCATACTAGCATAACTGAGTGATGCCTTACCACTTTCTTAGTGGGTTGGCCTTTACCACATGTATTTTACAATGTTTGCCTTATTTATGTTGCCACCTCCTTTGAAAAGCATATTTTTCTTCTGTTTGATTTGCATATTTATTATATTTATTTCACACAGTCATGTTTCTGTGATGACAGTCCTTACTTATTCATGCCATCTTTGTACAGGTTTGCCAGATCCATTCGGAAGCGGTATTCCATTGTTCGTGTACCTTCCTGAAATCCCAAAGCCATTCTTTTTGATTGGTTTGAGACTAGTTGATTGTGAATTGTACTGTTTGGTGATCACCTACTTGGGTTGGCTGTCTGCTTCAAGATTTGAGGTCCTGGCATTCTCTTCCTTTGATAATACCATGTGTAAGACTACTGGTGCCTGGGTTGATGCTAGTAGTGGTTACCTGCGACTGCTTCTTGTTTGAACATCAGGAATGTTGCTGTTCTCAGTCTGCTCAGGGTAATGTCTGTCATATTAAAGTAGTCCATTACTTTCCTTTCTTAGCAATTTTGAAGATATTCTAATTTCCTTATGTTTTCCTCCCCACAGGGAGGTAGGATTTTTTGCATAACCCCTTACAGACTGTATTGCTAGTCTTTAGTGTGACTAACAGTGCATCGTGTACTGTGTGTAATTTCTTTGTTTAAATCCATAGTCGTTGGCTTATTTTTTAACTGTGCAGCATAAACATTTATAGTGTCTGTATGACCTTGTGAAGAACAGATAGAAAATACGTTGCACATTCCTTTTTGTCATCATCGACTCCATTTTCGCCATTTTTTCTTCACTGGGTCATAGTGTGGCATCAGTGTCACCACCTCTCTCGATTCACTGTGACTCTCTTACCTTCTTCACCACTTACAACTGACCATCTCAGGTCTTTTCTCACCAGTCTACCCTTCAAATGGTTGGATGGCGTCATCTTCTTGTTTCTTTTAGGCATCAATAATTTGGTTTGTCTCTCTCTTTACTGTTATTATATCTGTCTCTTCTTCATGGATAATAAAAGTATTAAATAAATTCAGGAAGTCTTCCAGCAACATATAAAAATATGGCACACTGTACCTTTTTAGTCTTCTCCGCTATTCTGCTTGTGGTGAGGAGAAAATCAAATTTCTGGACCAGAACTTCCAGGTTTCTGCAGAATTGCTTTACAGTGAGAGAATTTCTGGTGGATGTAGTTCAAGTATTTTTCTGCCTTAAAATTTTAACTTCTGTACTTCTAAATACAAACTTGTTTCAAAACCAGTGTATGTTCAACATTAGAGCACTGTTGCAGTAGCCTAAGCTTCTTGCCAAGGATATGACCAACTAGACAGCTTTTCAGAACTTAAGGGCACCTTATGTACTTCTTTGCTTCAGCAGTCAGTGGTTGATATTGCTGTTTCTGACCTTGGTTCTTTAGACTGCTCATTTTTCCCAGGCCTTCAGGGGTAGCGCCTTCAGCCACTAAGGACCAGAGGCTAGAGACTTCCCCTGCGACTGTAGGGATTCCTTTGTGGGTACGGGAGAACTACACTTTCTCTGTGACCCAGGGAAGGTGCCATTGAAAGTCTACTGCTTAACCAAGAAAGGAAAGTCTGCCAGTAATTCATCCAACTGTGGTGAACACCTCAAATAGATCCATGTCCGTCCAGCTCCAGAAGTCCATGCAAACAGGCCTGAAAGACAGATACGTTCATCGTTTGATCCCGGTAACTGTGGTTCTCCCTTCTTTTGAAACTGATGAAGGCCAGGCTCCCCCACAGACTGGATTTACTCACACAAGACAAGAGGTCTCAACATCCCATAGGTTCATAGGTTGGTACTAGGCTATCAGCCCTAGGGCCTATACAAGCCTAGCCATAACAATTCCCTGGCTATTTCTTCCCACACTATTTACTTCCCTGGACCCCTGTCTAGCAGGGCAACTGACATGATCCCCGGGGTGAATTTCCTTTCTCCCGTCCAATCATCAAGGTTCCTTTTGAAGAGGGCCAGAGAGGCACTCTGCTTGACATGTATGGGCAATCTATTCCAGAGTCTGGGGAGTTTCTGGGTCAGGAACCTATCCCTCCAGCATGTTTTGTTTATTGTGATGACAAGGTTTAGATCCCTGGAGCGTGTGGCTCTGAGTGATTGGGATTTCTTTAAGTGTAGCATGTCCAACAGCTCAGGGTTTGACATGGTCTTGTATGTTAAGAAGAGATCGCCTCTGAGTAGACGATATACAACAGAGTATAGCTGGAGTTTTTTAAGGCGGTCAGCATAGGGCATCTGCTTTAGGCCTGTGATTCTTTTGGTGAGGTATTTCTGCGGCCTTTCCAGTTGTTGCAGATGTCTTGAGAGGTACATACCAAACAGGGCGTTGTATTCTATAATGGGTCTAATGAGGGAGGAGTACAGTGGGACAATGACCTCCTTTTTTCTGGATGAAAAGCTCTTAGTGTTGAGGTGTGCCACATAGAAGGATTTCCTGACTGTTGTGGCGATGTGGTTATCGAAGGTGAGACCACTGTCCACCTGTGTCCCTAAGTCTCTTATCACACTTTCGGTGTTTAGTGTACTGCCACCTATATGGTAATTCACAGATACATGTTTTTTCCCAAAGGGGATAACTACACATTTCTTGGCATTGAGCTTGAGCCCATGGCTCTGGCACCAAGCATCTGTTTCTGTAAGGCCCTTTTGTAGAGTATCCACATCATTTGGGGATTCAATAATGGCTCCCAGTTTGCAGTCATCTGCGAACTTTGTTAGCCAGAGTCCTTTAGTGTTGGCCTGTACTTCAGAGAAGTAGATGCCAAACAAGAGCGGTCCCAGGACTGAACCCTGAGGTACACCACTTGTCACTTGTCTGGAGCTGGATGTGGAGTCGGCTACTTTTACAGTGTGGGTTTTTTCAGTAAGCCAGTTAGCAACCCATTGGGTGACATAGGGATTAATGCCCAGTTTAGTAAATTTATCTATGATTCCAGAGTGGGGGATGGTGTCAAAGGCCTTGGCAAGCTCTAGATAGGCTGTGTGGACCACCTTAGCCTTGTCCATGGCTCTGGAGACTGATTCGAAGAAGTCAATCAGATTCAAGAGACAAGATTGGCCGTTCACGAACCCAAACTGGGTGGCATCCAGTGTTTGAAGGTTGCCAATGTCTTTGTTTATAAGTTCCATGATAATATGCTCCATGGCCTTGCAGGTAAGGCTTGTCAGACTGATGGGACGGTAGTTTCCGGGATCCAAGGTGGATCCCCCCTTGTGGAGTGGGATAACTGTAGCTGTGCGCCACTCAGTGGGCACGAATCCTGAGGTGAGGCTATGATTAAACATGAGAGTTAGGTGAGGTGCCAGTTCATTTTGCAGTTCATGTAGTACACAGCCCGGGATATCATCTGGTCCCATGGATGCTGTATTCTTAGCTTTGGAGTGTGCGTTTTTTACCTGTGTGGCCATTATTACCGGAATTTGGCAATCTTCCTATTTTGAGATGGGCCATTTAGGGGGTGAGAGGGGGGTGAAGTTGGCACTGAATCGATCGGTCAGGATATTGGCAATATCCTTGGGATCAGTATATTTAATGCCATTCTGTTTTAGCTCAGAGCAGATCTGAGCATTGCCATTTAGATTATTGACATAGTTATAGAATGCCTTGTGGTTGTCTTTGGAATCTTTGGCAATTTTATTTTCGTAACTAGCTTTGGAGGATTTTATGAGGGATTTCAGTTTCTTACTGAGGCTTGTAAGGGAGTTTTTTGCATCCTGGGATTTTCCTCTTTTCTGCAACAGTTTCTTCCTTTTGTTGTAAAATTTATTTATGGCAGGGGACCACCAGATTGGCTTCCTTTTTTTGGATGAGAGCACCTTGGTTCTATTTGGGATGGCACGATTCATGCATGAGTGGATGTGCTCGTACAGTGCCTTAGTGTAGAATTCAGCAGTTGAACTTTCAGTTCCTGTCTGCATGGGTGTCATGAAGTTTGTCACTTCTGACTTGAGTAGTATGAAGTTAGGTTTGGAGAAGTTTTTTATGGAGGTTTCCTTACTGGGGAGTGGGGGTGGGATCTGGATGTTATGGGTGATTAGCTTATGGTCAGACCTGACTAACGAGGGGGTGACCATAGGTGTGGAGCATCGATTTCCCATGTTGGTAATGACCAGTTCTAGAATATTGGACCCCCTGGTGGGACTATGGATTAGTTGATCCAGGGCATTGGAATTTATGAATTCCAAGAACCATTGGGCAAAGGTGTTGGTACAGGAGTAGTTTTCCCAGTTAATGGCAGGGTAGTTAAAATCACCCTGTATTAGGGTGTTTGGTTCTATCTTCATATCAACATGAAAAGTCTTCCTTTGACTACTTGGATGATAACATTTTGACACCTTTTAGGAGCCTTTTTTTTCCTGAGGACATGCAGTAAGTACTGAAAGACACAAAAAAACAAACAAAAAAAAATGCTACTCGGAAATAATATATGTATGTGTTAATGGAAAAGATTTTCTAGTTGGTGCCATGCCAAGAACCAGAACCCTTGTAAGGCCTGGTTGCTGACAGATTCTGATTATTTGTGAGGGTTATTGCCCTCTAACTTTCTTACTCTTCTGTCAAGAGTCATCTGTCCTCCATTTCTACTTTTCTACCTTTGGATCCCCCCTTTCTTCCTGTCCTCAAGTCAAGGAGTTTTTTTAAATGGGTTTTACACATTCGTCTACCTAGAAAATAAGTGACTGCTCCTTGGGATCTCAATTTCAAGCTTGAAAAGCTAAATCTTCTTCCTTTTGAACCAGTTCAACAGGCTGATTTTAAGCTCTTGAAAAATGACATTACTCCTTGCTCTGATGTCTGCAAGAAGGGTATCCACGTTACAAGCTAGATGGTGAGTCAACTCAGTGTTGTTTTTCACAAGGACAGGGTTTATTTGAGAATGAATCCTTCTTCTTTCATGCCTTAAGTGGTTTCAGAATTTACCTTGAGCTAATCTGTTAATCTCCCTAACTTCTTTCCAGAACCTAAAAACAAGAGAGAATCTGTTATACTTCAGGCAGCTCAGATACTACTTGGATAGCTCAGATACTACTTGGACAGAATTTAGTCTTTCCTGAAAACCAATTAGCTGTTTGTGTCTTGTGAAGGTAAGAGAAAAGGACAGCTAGTGTCTAAGCAGTCCGTTTCTTTTGTTTTCAACATAACAGGCCACTTCCAAGCAGGGTTAAGTAAGCCCTCACTGTACCAAGGATTTAGCTTCTTCTTTGGCTTTCTGGAAAGGGGTGTACTTTAGAAGAGAATTATAGAGGTACAAATATGATACATAGGTACATACTTTTACAAAGCATTGTAAACTAGATTTCTTTTCCAGGTCCAAAAAAAGCTTTGTTAGGATCATTCTGCAGGGACTCTTGGATTCTTAATCAGTTTCCTCCTCCTTATATGTTCATAGGCAATGGTAACCTACCCTAATAGCTTAGGCTACAGCAACAGTGATCTAATGTTGAGCATCTTACAGTTGTGTAAGTGAACATACCATAACAGCAGATGTTCTAATAGATCACTCTTGCAGTAGCCCTGTTCTCCCCTCATTCCCCTTTTTTTTGGTTTATATATTGGCAGGCGAGGATGTATATACTCTTGTGTATGTGATTACTATTACTTGATTTTTCATATTTTTTTCCTTTCAGTGCTGCTGCCTCCCTTCTTGGGGCAAAAAAGCTCTGAACTTTTTGGTGCTGTAACTGCCTTTTTATATGGAGCTCTGCTCAAGCTCCTGACAGGGTACATGGAAGGTGCCCCTAAGGTTTGAAAGGCTGGATTGTTGGTCATATTCTTGGCAGGATATAACCTTAAAAGCCTAGGCTACTACAACCGTGATCTATTAGAACATCTACTGTTATGATAAGTTTGCTTAAACAACTGTACTGTCTTCACCTCTGGAAAAAGATTTCTCTACTTCTGATCCATCGTAATGTTTGGGTACTTGTCATAATGCTGTGCTAACAACACAGGCGCCATGGGTGTATTAGCAGCCTATATGAGGTTGCCTTGTAGTTAGGTGTCCATTTGTTTACAATGACGTTCCCATGTGTTATAGCCAGTAATCTTGGTGTACCACATCATAAATCTATACATGTAACCAGAAAGGCATATTTTGCAATAATTGTGCTGCTCTGTGTAGCTGTAATTCTTTTAGCAAACAGATCATTTACTTTTTTTTTCTGATTTACGAATAGTATCCTAGCCTCAGAACAACAAACAGGAAAGACTACTTTCTGAATCATTGTAGCTTTATGCACTTAGTTGAGCTGTATAATTAATTACTCATGGGGATTCTACTTGGAACCCCTTTGTGAGTCTTGGCTTTGCCAGCAGCATTGTGAAAGCTTAACACATAGCTGTTTGGCTGAATCTTACCCAGCATTTTTTCCCACTGCAGTACTTGAATTTTTATGGCCCCTAGTGATTATTAGAAGGATTCAGACCTATGAACCTCAGTCTTCTAGTGTTAGATACTCATGGTCCCTGCATGCAGTAGTACGTGGAAAATATCTTGTAGTTTGGGACATCTGCAGTCCATGAAAAAGATGGAATAAGCTAAGCAGTGTTTATAAGGCCCAGGACTTACCATGCATTGTGGTTTACGTAACTACCTACAGATTATGTTGCTGTCTAAAGACCCAGTCCCTGTCTTGGGTGGAAAGTGGTGCATGGAACTGGAGCTGGACAGTACCATGCCGGACTGGGTGCAGCCTGTTCTTAAAGATGTAGAGCCAGCCTCCACAGCACACTTGGTATCAGCAGTACCAAAATTTTAAATGCACTGATGTGATTTTTCTTAAATTTCAGTATTTCACGAGACAGCCTGTTGTCTTCTGTGCTGATAAATTGCCAGTACAGTTCTGTTTGTGCTTTCATTCATTCATTGGCAGAATTATTCAGAGTAGCTGTTTGGGTGTTTGTTCACACTTCACTACCTTATACAATGTATGTAAGATTTGCTAATGTGTTTATGAGTATATGTCATGTGAGGCTTTATGACTGAACTATGGTAAACAGTGCTAAAAAGTGCAGGCACAAAACTGCAGTTGCTTAATTAAACAACAAAATCGAACCTGGTGATAGCAGTGTTTTTGCAGCAGGTCTGCACCCACAGCATGAGGGGTTGTGCATCTAATCTTTTCCACTTAATTACACTAGCTTCAGGGTTGCCATAACTCCCTGAATTTTCCAAGTTACTACAATCCCGATTTAAAAATGCAGATCACTGTAGCCCCAAATTTGTGATCACATATCAGACTTGTCAAGCAATAGTGCATCATAATTCTGTCTCTGACATCCAACCATGTTATGAATTGCACCATCCTGTGTTCACTACGTTCTGCACTTACCCTGATTTCTATATTTTTTTTAGCTGCGCAGTTGAAGAATTTACTTGAGGTGCTGCTTGGATCCACTGAATGACAGTGGCTTCATGTGCCCTGTATTCAAGTTTTCCTTAACATTTTTCCTTTTCCTGTTAATTTTACTTCAGATTATTATTTCTCCACAGATCGAATATAATTTGCTTTATGTCTTTTCTGTACATGTCAGTGTCATCTTACTTACTGGTATATGTATTATCTGTTGCTCTCACTTGTTTGTTCATCTGTGGTATTTTTGCAAAATGTACCTCAGGTTGACTGAACATTAACTTAATGAAGACAAAAAAATCACAACACTTAGTGTGTGTACATTTGATGTGTTCAGTTCAGTAATCTGCTAAAAAACTGTGATGTGAGCTTGATCATAAATGAGCATTAAGTGTCACTAAAGGAGATACTGCCAGCCCAGCTATCTGGAATTTTGTAAGTAATTATATGTCATTTGTGAATATTAACATGATTTATATAAAAGTGTGACAAAGAGAGATACTGCCAGCCCAGCTGTCTGGAATTTTGTAAATAATTATGCTAGAACTCTAAATTTCAAAATGCACTTGCTCGAAGAACTCCTTAAAATGGAGAACATCGACATTTGTGCTGTAGCTGAGATCTGGTTCAAGGCAGCACTACCAAGCTATAACTCATTCCACACATTTCGGCCGCAGAACTTGGACCGAAGCTCCAAAGGCAGTGGTGTTTCCATATTCATAAAGGATGCGGACACCTCCAGACTGGTAGCCCAACATAATGCATCAGAGATACTTCAGGTGAAGCTAACATTGGGTAAGACAGCGATTCAGGTCGTAGCCTGTTATAGGTCCCAAACCATGTCCCAAGACACTCACTCCACGTTCCTAAGCACCCTGGAGAATATTAGGGTCCAACCTAACACTCTCATACTGGGCAACTTCAACTACCCCTCCATTAACTGAGAAAACTACTCGTGTACCAGTACACTTGCCCAACTATGTTCATCGTGTTACCCTGCTGCAGTCATTACACTTGGGTTATCCTGCCGTCAGGCGGTCCCGCAGTTGGCCCGAATTCCAAAGTCTTGGTCCGGCGTCGGTTGCTGTCGCTTCTTCCCTGACGTCAGTGCGCCAGGGGTATATAAGAGGCATCCAACGCCATTTTCTTCAGTCTTTCTTGCCGCGCGGTGCCCGAAGCAGAAGCATTTCGCAAGTGCGGGTCGGCCGACTCCTGAGATTTTCGATTTGAATTTCAGTCCAAAGTCTTCAATAAAGGTAAGTACCCCGTTGGGGAACATTTTCTTGCTTCAGTCCGATGTCAGAAAAAGTTAACAATTGCATTTCTTGTGGGAAGCAAATACCTCATAAGGACTTCCATTCCTATTGTATTCCTTGCCTAGGCCTAAACCACGACATCACAGGTTGTCGGTTTTGCGCTAGGTTTAATAAACAAACTATCAAACGCCGTTTTGACTTCGCACGGCATTACTTTGGTAGGAAATTTAATTATATCATGCCGTCGGAGCAGCCGACGACCGCCATACATAAAAAACGCAAGGATAAGGACAGGCAGCCTAGGAACAAGCCAGACTCCGAGGCCTCAGCTGGGCCTGTCGCTGGTTCTCCGGTTTTCAGTGAGGCGCCTACGCAGCCCCTGACGACCGCAGAACTGGAACCCCAGACAGCTGCGGATTCCCAAGCGGAGCCTACTAGGCTGACGCAGCCATCTACCGACACTGGAGCAGAAGTAGACACAGGTGCAGTGGAAACACCTTTGGTTGCAGAAGGTGTCTTCAGACCGACTACACTCACCATTAAATATTATGCTAAGCTTAAAACTCCTTTAAAACCTAAGAAAACTGTACATTAGTCTACAGTGCAAGGCCCCATGCCTAAGAAACAGATGCTTAAGATGCCTGAAGATTTGGGGTTCCCATCCCCCTCCTGATAAAAGACCAAGACAAGAAGAGGACTATGTATCCTCTGACCAGGTTTCTCTCTCTTCAGATTCTTCTGAGGAACAGGATTGCACTTTTCCACCTTATGAAGATTCTGATGCTGAAGACTCTATTCCCTCAGCATCTCCCCCTGAAGACTACTCCTTTGGGGAAACTTTACATACCATGAGGGAACATTTCCACTGGGAAGGCCAGGATTACTCAGATTCTAAGAAAAGGCTCTGAGAGTTCCTTTTACTACCCCAGCACAGACCTCTTGCTATCCGTCCTGTTTTAGATATTGTGGATGATGTTTACTTGGAGTCTAGTTTAAATTCAGACTCTCTACCTTCTGCTCCAGCCAAACCAGACAGATACTACAGAGTATCTGACTCACACAGATTCCTTTATAAAAGCCCTGCAGCTGACCCAGAAACAATTTCCCAGGGTCCTAAGGGAGCAAAAGCTTCTATGGCTAAAAATCCTGTGCCCTCTGAAAGGGATTCCAGAGCCCTAGATAGATGGAGAAAGAAAATATAAACCTGAGCAACTCTGGCTATGAGAGCATTAAATTGCCAGCCCCACCTGATAAGAGGCCTAGGGGTGGAACAGGAGTTTGATAGTTTGAAACAGTGTTCACAGGCTTCAGTCTTCTGTGGAAGACTTGCCAGAGAGTTTCACTTTTCTGATCTGATCTGATGATGATTCCACTCCTTCCAGCTTCTCCTCCTGAGGATTTTTTTTTTTCAAGACTTCACTCCATGACTCCATGCTTTAAACTTTAGAAGGCTAATTACGATTCCTCCTGTGTTGAATGTGGTGGAGGATGTTTTGCAGAGGGCTCTCTGAACCCCTGATTCCTTGCCTCCTGCCCTGTTAAGCCTCTGATAGGTATTATAGGGTGCCAGGCTCAAAGTATTTGTTTAAGAGAGTTCCAGGCGGATGGAAAAGCTGCTGTTCTCAGGGCCCAGTGGGTGTTTTTCTGTGGTTAAAAATCCTGTACCCTCTGATAAAGAGGCAAGGGCTTTGGATAGTGGGGTAAGAAAGGTATACTACTTCTTCCTTCTGCCCCATTAGGCGTTGAATTGTCATTTCCTACATGCTAAATATCAATATCTCTCTATTTCACAATTGAAATTCCAGGCGTTGGGAAGGCGGAAGGTAGGGAAGAATTGCTGGATTTGGTTCAATTGTTGCTTTGTTCAAGGGTAAGTTCTCTTTGCAGCTTGTGTTGATTTGATTCAGGCCTCCCTGAGGGTGGCTGCTACCAGTTCTGTTCTTTCTTCGACATGCATGGTTGAAGGATCAGAATTTAGCTGAGCATGTTAAGACACCAAGTTGGATGCTATGCAGACTGTTAAAAGATTTTTTTGCAGGTGCAGCCCTCGTTTTAAGAAATTGGCCTGCTATGGGCAAGGATCACTGGATGGTAACTTTGGGATCTCAGGGAAGCTTTTGCATGTGCCTATAAAGTAGAAAGTACCAGAGCTCGTCTCTGCGGTTTGAGGATTTTTCATTATCAGTTCTCTGCATTGCCCTGCCTTTTATTTACTGCGCCTAGAGTATTCCACAAAGGTTCTGCTCCCCAGTGATAGCTTACTTCTTCAGCAGGCTCATCATTCAGATCCTTTCCTTGACGACTGCCTGATTCTGGCTCTGAAAAGGAACACCTTCTACAGCATCTGGAATATGTCATGGCAGCAGATGTTTCTGCCAGGAGCACAGAACTCCTAGCAGATGTATTAAGCAGACAAAATCATGGATCCCCCACGAGAAAGAAAAACATGTTCATGTATTTCAGAAATTGAATTGACAGTGTCAACTCCAGACATAGTAGATCTCTCGCTTCTCCACTAAACCACCAGCTGCCATTGCACAAAGGGGTTTCATCACACACTGGGAAAGTGGATGCTCTGTCTTTCAGTTGGAAAACCTTCATGTCTATGCCTTTCCACCTCCTCCTTCTTCTCAAGGTATTACCTAAAGGTCAGACAGGACAGGCCAAGGATGATTTTTGATAGCTCCAATATTGGCAGATTGGCAACACTGGTGGTACCACTAGGAGTCTTGTAAAGAAGCCTCCATGGCTGGCCTTTACCTCTGATTCCTCATCTGTTATCTCAACATCTGTCATCTGTTCAGCTTCCAATCTCTTCATCTCTCTCTTCACATATTCTATTCTGTGTGTTGAAAGCATGTAGGTCTCTCAAAGCTCAGTCCAAAGGTGATAATGGAAGCTAGAAGGCCTAGTACTAGAGAGTGTAGAGGTAAAAGAGTGTGAGAGAGAGATTTTTGAGCACAGCAAAGAATTTGGAGATTTCAGAGCCTTATTTGAGGTGTGGCTCTTCAATTATTGTTGAATTTGGACAAAGGTTTTTATCTTTCTCTTCCATAAAGATTCATGCTGCAAAATTTTCAGCTCACTATGATTGTGACCCACCTTTGTTTTCCCACCTTTTTGTTTGTTTCTTTTTTGTTAGAGGGATGAGGGATTAGAACCTACCACCCCCCCTGGACCCTCCTTTTCAAACTTTCAATTTTGTGTTGGAACCTTACTTTTGTTGACTTTTGAGCCTGACTCTACTACTGCTGAATTGGAAGACTGCTTTCTTGTTGACTATTTTCTCTTGGCCTGCTATTCTGCAAGAAGGGTGTCTGAGTTGAGGGCCCTTTTCCAAGTGCATAAGATTTTCGCTTAGGATAGCCTTTCGACATCCTTATGCATTAAGGTGGGTTCCTTCTTTTATAATCCTATTCTTAAATTTAAGGTGGTTTTCGTATTCAAAAGAAACAAAAAATACAGATTTTGCAGCGGAAAGCAGTGGAGATTGCCTAAGGCAGATGTACACAGGCAATTGGATGCAATTTGGCTTCGCAGGGCAGTTTGAGCAGGCATTGTATTCAGTTCAAAGGTTCAGGTTTCTTTTGTTTTAAATGTGTCAATTTAAATTTGTGTTAAACAAACAATTTCCAATTGGGTTATTTTGGCATTGCATTTTGCATATTTTGTTATTGGTTCCTAGCCTCTGCAGGCTGGTTCCAGCTCAACAGCCTTCTCCACTTCACACCATTCAGAGAGGTTGCAGCTTGGATCTATCAGTCTGGCAATACAGGGGATTACTCTACTCTAGCTGCCACTGTTACACTTTTCTAAGGCCTTCTGGCATTATGTCACTATGCTGCAATACTTTAGCTGCCTCCTCCTTATACTTTGCTTGGCATATATGTCCTTCCTGCCCCTTTGGAAGGCTTTGGGATTCTAACAGTTTAGCAGGAGTCTACTACCTTAAAGTTAGGATAGCCTCCAGGGAAGACTTGTTATATGTGGTAGTTTGTGATTCCCTCCTTGCCCGTTTCCAGATTCCCCCGTCAGCCCTTTTGTGTCCTACTACACTATATATTGTTCTGGTTTATTGGTTAGGTGGTTTTTTGGGTATACTTTTTTATATATACATGTTTTTGGTTTTTATTTTTTTGGGGGGTGGTCTTTGGAAATGACTTGAGTCATGGGCAAGAAAAGACTGGCAGAAAAAGATCTGTCATAGGAGATGACCCACTGCACGGAAATTACGAGTCTAACTAGCGGGCCTCCTGGACGCTGACGGCGATCCAGACTCTAGACTGGCGACAAGGAAATCCCCTAATACCTATACGGTACAAAAGGGAACTCAGCAAGTCTATCCTCGAATTTTCACATGTTGAAATATCAACAATTTCTAATGTCTCAGTTAAAACAAAAAATGAGCACACATTCAGAACAGTCTGAATTCAAGGAAATGCAGGATCTGTTGCATGCAGCTGAACAGCTGGGCAAACATACTTTACAATGCGGATTTGATTCATTGGAAGCTTCCTATAGAGCAGCTGTTACTGGCTCTGTCATACGTAGACATGCTTGGTTAAAAGAACAAACCCTCCCTGACCATGTTAAAGCAAAATTATTGGATGCACCTTTACAGCAGGATGTATTATTTAGTGTCAAAGCAGAAGAGGTTTTAAAGAAAATGGAGGAAAAGGCAAAGTCTATGCAGACGGTCAAGGATTTTTTGCAGGTACAACCCCCTCGTTTCAGCAGAAATTGGCCAACAAAAAACTGGTCCTTTCCAGCTTCAGACAGATCACAGAGGGGCAAATACAGACACCCAAGGGGCAGAGGTCAGTCACAGGACCCTTACAAACCTCGCCAATGGGGTTCTGCTACCCAGAAAGGAGGAGAAGACAGGCCCCAAGCTAGCAGAAGACAAACACAATGACTCTATCCTCAAACTACCAAGCAAATCTCTCCTGGCAACTCCCTTGGGAGAAAAACTAGCATTTTTTGCAGACAACTGGCACATCATCACAAAAGACAAATGGGTTCTAAGCATTGTCTCTCAAGGATACAGATTCCACTTTCATACCTTACCAAGGATGAAAGGAATGCCAAACCTGCCACCAAATCAATGGGCAGAGGCACAAAAACAAATTACAGCTCTCATGGACATGAGAGCCATTCAACAGGTACCTACATAGGAGCAAGGACAAGGATTTTACTCGAGATTCTTCCTAGTCCCAAGAAAGGACAAAGCATGGAGACCCATTCTGGATCTTTCAATTCTGAACACCTATCTGCAAGTACCAAAATTCAAGATGCTAACACTACCGCAGCTTCTTCCCATGCTGGGCAAGAATGCTTGGCTAGTCACTTTGGACCTCAAGGAGGCATACCTGCATGTCCCTATCAGACAAAATTGCAGAAGATACCTCTGCTTCATTGCAGGTTCAACGCATTATCAATTCTCTGCACTGCCCTTTGGCTTATCCACTGCGCCAAGGGTCTTCACAAAATGCCTGGCACCAGTAATTGCATACTGCAGACAAAGAGGAATTCAAATATACCCATACCTGGACGACTGCCTTATTCAAGCAGAAAGCAAGGACAATCTTTTAAAGCATCTGGCATTTGTCAAACACCTTCTAAGTTGCCTAGGGTACACAGTAAATGAAAAGAAATGAAAACTAGTGCCCTCACAAAACATAATAGTCCTGGGTGCCAGCTTGAATACAACAGCCTAGATGGCTTACCTCACGCCAGACAAGCAATGACAGCTGATTCAATATTTCAAAATAATGGCAACAAAGACCCAACTCCCTGCAAGAAAAATTCTGCAGGCCTTGGGATTCATGGCATCTTGCATACTACTAATACCATTTGCAAAACTGCATATAAGGAAATTACAATGGTACCTGAAAAGTGTATGGACTCAACACAGCCACAGCTTGGAAACAATAATACCACTCATTCCTTGCCTTCAACAGGAGTTTCTATGGTGGGCACAGGCATGTCACCTCAACAAGGGTCAGCCTTTCACCTTACCCACAGCCAGGCAAACTATGACAACAGATGCATCGGACTATGCCTGGGGAGCACACATGGCAGGGCAGTGCATTCAGGGCAAATGGACTGCAGATCAGAGGCATCTGCATATCAATCAAAAAGAAATGCTAGCAGTACAGAATGCCCTAACAGCTTTCAAGGACCTTCTACACCCAGGACAACTAATAATAAAGACGGACAATACCACAGTAATGTGGTACATAAACAAGCAAGGGGGCACACATTCCTACCCTCTATGCAGGCAAGCAATGACCTTGTGGAACACTGCACAGTCTTACCAGGTTCAATTACAAGCACAATTCCTGCCAGGAAAGAAAAACACATTGGCAGACGACCTAAGCAGAAACATCATGGATCCACACGAATGGAAACTAGATCCACAAGTATTTGCAATGATAGCTCAAAAATGGGGATGCCCAGACATAGATCTGTTTGCAAGCCCCCAGAATTACCAACTTCAAAAATTTTGCACAAGGACCTTCCATCCACTAGCTTGGAAAGTGGACGCCCTCTCATTCAGTTGGAAAACATTAACAGTGTATGCCTTCCTTCCACTGCCTCTTCTAGCAAAGGTACTGCTGAAAGTCAGATTAAAGAGGCCACAAATGATACTCGTTGCACCAGACTTGCCACACCAGCATTGGTATTCAATTTTAAGGAACATGGCCCATGGCCCACCATGGATTTTGCCACAAATTGCTCACCTGCTCATCCAGCGAGACAATCATATTCTACACAGCCAGCTCAAGACTTTAAACCTGGCTGCATGGCAAATTACCTAAACAACCAGCTAACACCTTTATCCAAAGCTGTTATGGATGTCATTCTGGAGGCCAGGAGACCCAGCACCAGGAAAACCTATTCAGACAAATGGAAAAGATTTTGTGCCCGGAACCAGGCTAAAGGCCTAAATCCCCTTGATCCAAACATCCCTCAGATTCTACAATATTTAACAGAGATGTTACACAAAGGACTTTCCTTTTCATCTATTAAGATCCACGCCTCAGCAATTTCAGCTCATTACAGCATGGATCCTCCTTTATTCTCACACCCACTCCTAAGACAGTACCTCAGAGGGGCTAAGAACTTAAGACCGCCAAGGAGAGCTCCAACACCTACTTGGGATCTCAACTTTGTTCTGGAAAAGCTTACACTGCCGCCCTTTGAACCAGCTTTTTCAGCTGATTTAAAATTTCTTTCATGGTAAACTGCCCTACTACTAGCAATAACCTCAGCTAAAAGAGTATCAGAGCTACAGGCACTAATGGCAGTGGAACCCTTCCTCATTTTTCATCAAGACAGAGTCTCTGTACGAACTAATCCTTCCTTTATGCCAAAGGTGGTATCCAGTGTGGCCCTAAACCAAACCATTCACTTGCCCACCTTCTTCCCAAATCCCCAGAACAAAGGAGAAAGACTCCTGCACTCTTTGGACATTCACAGGTAATTACGTTACTACTTGGATAAAACTAAGGCTTTCAGAAAAACTGACCAGCTCTTTGTAGCCTATGCTACAGGATCACAAGGAAAAGCTCTCTCAAAACAGACCATTTCTAAATGGATAGGGCATTGCATACCTTTCTGCTACACACATCATGGGAAACCAGTACCTGCTAACATTAGGTCCCACTCCACCAGGACTACAGCTACATCAGCAGCCTTTCTCAGGGGAGTGCCAACCAAGGATATTCTGGAAGCTGCAACTTTGAGTTCAGTGCACACCTTCACCAAACACTATCACTTACCTCTATACTCTAAGACTAGAGCTGGTTTTGCCACTGCAGTTTTGCAGGGCCTACTAGCTTCTTCTAACCCTGTTTGACTCCACCTCCGATCCTTAGCTTTGGGATTCAACCCAAGTGTGATGACTGCAGCAGGGTAACATGATGAACATAGTACAGTTTTGTACCTACCATAAATGTAGATGTTCGAGTGTTCACCCTGCTGCAGTCCAGGTTACCCTCCCTCCATCCCCTCTGAACTAGCTGAACGTATCTCTACCACTCTATCCTATACTACTTCTGTGGTGTATTTGCTTGTGCCTAAGGGTTTTGTTTTATTTTTATATAGCTATATGTATGTATATATGTGTATATATATATATATTGCCTGCCTATTGGGGGCACCTGACATCTGGGGCAAGAAAAAAAGAAAAACTGAAGAAAATGGCGGCGGATGCCTCTTATATACCCCTGGCGCACTGACGTCAGGGAAGAAGCGACAGCAACCGACACCGGACCAAGACTTTGGAATTCGGGCCGACTGCGGGACCGCCTGACGGCAGGATAACCCAAGTGTGATGACTGCAGCAGGGTGAACACTCAAATATCTACATTTATGGTAGGTACAAAACTGTACTTTTCCTGGAATTAATTAATTCCAGTGCCCTGGACCAGCTCGTTCTTACCCCCACTAGAGGTAGCAACATCCTTGACCTGGTATTTAATAACATGGGCGACCATTGCTTTACACCAATAGTCAACTTCTCCCTGGTTAGATCCGACCACAAACTAATCACCTTGGAAATCCACAACCCGCCCCCTCCGCAAAGGTCACCACCATGAAAAACTTCTCCAAAGCTAACTTTGGGCTCTTAAAAACAGAGGTGGCTAGCTTCACCGCACCCTCGCAAATGGAGAATAGTTGCACGACCTGCAAATCATACACCAGTGCACTGTACGAACATGTACACAAATGCATGGATCTCGCCATAACCAATAGAACCAAGATGCTCACCCCAAAAAAAGAAGCCAATGTGGTGGTCCCCTGCAGGAAACTGATGCGGAATAAGGTGAAGTTCCAAGACTGGGAAAGCTCCCCTTATTAGCCTCAACAAAACATTGAGATCCCTCATCAAATCCTCTAAAGCTAGCTATGAAAACAGAGTTGCAGCAGATAGTAAAGACAACCACAAGGGCTTCTATAGTTGTGCAAATAATCTCCATGGCAATACCCAGATTTGCTCTGAGCTACTGCACAATGGTACCTCCTATACGGAGCTGACAGATTTGGTGCCAACTTTACCCCTCCCCCCCAAAGGACCAATCACAATACCAGTAGATTGCCAGGCACCCAGTATTACTGCTGCACAGCTTAAAACAGCACTGTCCCAAGACCAAGAACACAGCTTCTATGAGACCTGATAATATCCCTGGCTGTGTTCTACATGACCTATAGAGTGAACTGGCACCTCACCTGTGTGCACTGTTCAATCACAGCCTCACCTCAGGCTTTTTCCCTACTGAATGGTGCACTGCTATAAAGGAGGAGTGACTACAGACCCTGGGAACTATCGCCCCATTAGCCTGATAAGTCTAATATGCAAAGCTATGGAATGCATCATCATGGACCTAATAAACAAGGATATTGGGAATCTCAAAACTTTGGATCCCACACAGTTTGGTTTTGTGAAGGGTAGATCATGCCTGCTCAACTTGGTCAACTTCTTTGAGTCCGTCACCAGAGCTGTGGACCTTGATCTGGCCAAGGCCATTGATACCATTCCCCACTCAGGAATCATAGAAAAACTCACCAAGCTAGGCATCAACCCCTATATCACTAGGTAGGTTGCAAACTGGTTCACAGATGGAGTCAGCCACCGTGTGAGTGTAGCTGATTCCAAGTCAGACTGCCAACCAGTCACCAGTGGAGTCCCACAGCTATTGGTCCTGGGTTCTCTCTTGTTTGATATCTACTTCTCAGAAGACCAGGCCAACATGAAGGGACTCTGGCTGACAAAGTTTGCAGGTGATTGCAAGTTGAGAACCATTATTAACTCCCCAAGTGATGTTGACATCCTACAGAAAGGCCTCACTGAGACCAACGACTGGTGTCAGAACCATGGCCTTAAGCTCAGTGCCAAAAAATGTGTCATCATCCCCTTTGGGAAAAACCCAGTTCCCATGAACTACCACATTGATGGTAGTCCACTGAACACAGAAGGCGTTATAAGATATCTGGGAACACAGGTTGACAGCAGCCTCTCTTTTGACCACCACACTGCCACTGTGGTCAGAAAATCCTTGTCTGTGGCATATCTCATTAGTAAGGGTTTTGCATCCAGGAAGAAAGAGGTCATTGTCTCCCTGTACTATTCCCTCATTAGGCCAGTCATCAAGTACAATGCCTCTTTTGGCATGTACCTCACTAGATACCTGCAACAACTGGACAGGCCGCAAAAGTACCTCATAAAGAAGACCCTAGGCTTTAACACTTGTCCTGTATGGACAAACTTAAAAAACTCCAACCATTCTCTGTCTCATATTGCCTACTTAGAGGCGATCTCTGCTTGACTTACAAAGCCATGTCTGACCCAGCTCTGTTAGAAATGCTACATCTAAAGAAATCCCAATCCCTCCGCACCACATGCTCCAGAGACCTCAACCTCATTACCACACTCAACAGAACATGCTGGAGGGACATGTTCATAATCCAGAGACTGCCCATGCTATGGAGTAGACTTCCCATACATGTCAAACAGAGCACCTCACTGGCCCTCTTCAAGGAAAAGCTTGTTTAGTGGATGTGAAATAGAAAATTCACCCTGGGGATCACTCCAGTGGCTCTACTCGACAGGCACTGGAAACTAAAGTTGGGTGGCACAATGCCCAGGTAATCCTATGGGCTAGGTTTGTAAAGGCTCCAGGGCCATTAGCATAGTACCCACCTATGAATCTATGTGTGAATATCAACATGATTCATATGCTTGTGTTACAAATATATTAGAACTGGAAGTTATGTGTATATCAAACTGCTGGTACAGAAGTGTATGTTGAAAAGGATTGTAAAGTACTGAGCTTTAAAAATATGTCAGAAAGAATAATAGTTCACTGTCTTTTCACTAGCATGATTATTAGCTTGAATAAAAAGCTGCAAAAATGATATGAAATATAAAGGGTTAACTTAGAAATAGTATAAAATACAGAAAAATAGTAAGTGTGCTGGCAAGCATATATAGCTTCATTAGAAACTGGCATCCATGTAAAGGAGTATGTTATTGAGAAATAACTGCGCAGATGGCACCTGGAAGGACATCAGTGATGTAAGGAGATGTAACATCAAGTTTCAGATAGTGCTGGAACACCACGTTTCCGATAATGCAAGACTGAGTTTCCACAGATCATCAAACTTGAAAGAACCAAGGACAAGAAAACAAAGGAAAACTGTTATACAAAGAAAGAACTGTTATACATTAGACTTTGAGAAAAAATATCTGACCTTTTGGTATAAAAATGAGAGTGTATAAACAAGCTTTGGGAATTTGACATAGAGAGCTGACAACATCTGTGTTGTATGCTTGTAGATCTGAAACGGAAATGTGACAGTAAAGCGTATTAACTGAAACGGTTGTCTTTGTGTATTTATTTTACTCAGTACAATACAGTAATAAGACTAGTTGATTACAATAAATAAGTAAATGAACTGTGGTATGCATGCATGTAAATGCAAGTAACAGCAATAAACCAACAGAAGGCAGTATTTAATTTTTAATGGCGAGCCACAGTTGACGGACCGAATGGTTTCTTATTGTGACAACTACAGTTTCTTTTTTATTTTATTCAGTTAGTATGCTCCGTTCCACTGCAAATGTTTGCCTATTCTTCTGTACAGTATCCAATAGCAGAACAGGGCATCTCTGCAAATTCCACAGGTCCTACACATTTACACAACTGGATCTGCCAGCTGTGTTTGATCTCCTTTTCAGAGAATCAATGAAGGACTTTCCACGCTTTCTCAACAGAAGATTTGGCCACATTCCATATAGAAACTGCTAATTCTCTTTTTGTTTCTCATTCTACAGCATGGATGCCATAAACAAAAGAACTGTAAAGTGTAAGACTACCTTTCAGGTAGACAGTAATAATAGTCCAGCACATGTATAGTCAGAATTTAAACATAACTGTACCACATGTACTTTACTAGTTAAAGTTCATGCCAATGCTTTTTGTACGTTTGACTGGTATCTTAAAGTGCAACATCATTTGTATGACAGTGAACATTTATTGTGCAATGAAACTGCTTTCTGTGTGCAATGTCATAAAAGTAATGGTAAAGAACCAGATGCATTATGTCCTGTCACCATATGAGTTACAATGTCAGTCAAGTCAGTTATTTACAAAATCTTCTCTCCATCTTAATAGACAAAAGTGGCATAAAACCACTGCACATTACAAAACAGATAAAAAAACAGAGATGAGTTTCATGGTGAACTGACAAAAAGATTTAATAAACTTCTAAGACACAGAGTGAGTTCAAAAAGTTCAGACAACATAATGCAAGCACTTTTTCAGAAGTGCATAAGAGCTTTAAAGTCAGCAGAACAGAATAATCTGGTTAGTAAAGAGTTAAAGCAACAGCAGTTAACTACGCTGATAGGAAATAATTTACGACATACTATTCTACATTTAGAAAATGGTTAAGCGTACACAGCACAAACTTTCATTCAGTTAAAGCAAGGCACTTAAATGGTGATTTTCAAACCATTTCAAATAACAAAACAGTTCTAGGGCATAGAAATCAAATGAGAGTATTTAAATGCAGTAAAGACATGACATCACAAGACTGACATGCATGTATTTTATTTTCACCTAAAGTGCAGCAAAAGGCACACAACAGCAAATGTAAATCATGTAAGTATATTTGTTTTAAGCATGTGTTAAGTCAATATCTCTTTTGTTTCTTACAATATTTTGTAATTGTATAATAGCATCAAAAATAGCATAGACTCCAGCAAAAACAGTATTCAAAAGTAATATTATGCATAGATAGGCAAGTTACTAATGTGTAAGAGTTTTACAACTGCATTCTAATATCAGGTTGCAAGTATATTAATGATTGACTGAAGGTACGAGTAAGTGCTGAAGGAGTTATGAGTTAAGCGTCTGGAATGCGAAAAAAAAAAAAAGTATGTGAGCTCAAATCTTTCCAGGCTGCAATGGGTAGTTACAAGGAATGTTGTATAAGATAAAATGTTACTGGTACTGAAATTTATAAGGTCAAGGAAAACAAGACTGGTTGCCAGGCCAAATGGCTTACATTTTTTCTAAGGCATTATTGTTAAGTATTCACGTACAGCATTAAGCAAAAAGCATAAAAGTCTACAAAAATCCTGTTTGGTCATTGTAATAAAACACCACAATTGTTTATACATGTCATTAATAATCTGTTTGCAAGTAAATACTACACCAAGTCCAGTCAGTACATGGGCTATGGTATGTAGTTAAAATAAATTATGCAGGTCCCTTTACAAAAAAGGAGGGTACAAATCGCTATTAGTAGCAGTGAACATCTTTTCCAAATGGGTAAAAGCAATTCCTACTACAACTTTGACAGTATAGGCAACAGCAAAAGCTTTATATAAATATTTTCTGTTTTTCAAAATGGCAACAAAATAAGCAAATGTGTAAGACCCAAGTGATACAGTCTAGGTAACAGCCAAAAGGCAAACATACGTTTAATTCTCACAACATGAAGCAAATAAACAGTACTGCAATAAAATGATGTATACTATAGGGGGAAGGGCATACTTTCAGTTTTACACTAAATGTGTAAACAGTACTGCAAAAGATATGTGTACCCTACTGGAACAAAACAGAAATGTACATACACTATTGTAACTATTTAGATGTATGTATTTTAAAAAGGGAAACTAGAATACAGAAGGTTAACTTGCAAAACTTCAGAAAAATAGTTGGAATTAAATTACTTTATAGCCACGCCATAAAAAGGACGTTATCTTTCAGTTTCAGTGTAGTAACAGACACAATGTCTAGAACTAGAGGTTCACTGTATTGTCTTGTAAGTGTTTTTGTTGTTTTAGGACTTCCAGGATCTGCCTTAGATTTGAGAATAGCCTTGTTTGCGCTGTAAGTAAGTCTAGGGAACAGTATAATTCTGTTAGATTCAGTCTGGAATGTAGTGAAGCATAGTTTAGATGTTTTTCTTTGTTTATATGAGACTGTCCTGCAATGTTGTTTCGAATATTTTCTGTGATTTTGGACTCTGATGTGATTATAAACTGAGTATCTTCTTGTTCTTTTATTTACTATTATATTGTTTATTATTAAATATATTTAACCCTTTCATTGTGGCTGATATTTGTGAGACATATTTAAGTTCTGAGAGTATTTGCATATTTATTTGGTGATACTGTGGGCCACTCCTAATAGCCTTATTCTTGGTCAAACTACCATTTGTACTGATAGTAACATTACACAGTAAGATTGGACACCCTTTGTTAAGAGTCATAAAGAAGCTAATAAGGGCATGGCTGGTGGCAATGATAACTACCTTATAGTCTGGGCAGAAGGGGGCATAGCTAGTAAACCTGTGCCAGCCTTTTCCAGGTGTGTGTCAGCTACATGGGCAGGGACACAAAGCACTGATTGGACAAAGAGGGTGCTGGAGGTCTTGTCTTGGCCACTCAGCTGATATCTCAACCCTATAGCTGTGCCAGTGAGGAGTCTTAATGGGATCTGGAGAAGGAGGGAGAAACCAGCCCCGGACTGACTGTGGTCTCTGTGTGCTCTTAAGGGAAATTGCACTTGATGCACAGAGCTGCATCTGGAAATATTGTGTATGTACCTGTCATACTCCCAGTGTACGCCCGCCACTGGTGCCTAGTGGTGAGGATTGAGGCCCCTTGAGTAATGTTGCCAGTGCTGGGGCATCACATGGAGTCCTTGGCATGTGGCGGTTAATGCTTTCAACTGCAAAGCTGAAACCTTTGGTTTGAAATATCAAGTGCTCATGTTTGCATTTTGTGCGATGACATGAAAGTCAGTTAAATTTCTTTAGACATTGGCTTGCCTCATTAACTTCCTTTGAATTTAGTTTAATAAACTTGCTAAATTAGAAAAAAGTCATGATGTTTTGAAGTACAAAATGTTCTCAACTGACATGTAAAGTCATTGTTGCTCTTTGGAACCCCCCCCCCCCCAAGAGATATATAAATACATAACTTCAGAAAGGTGGTGTCTTACTTCAGAAAAATATTCACCTCCCCCCGGCTTTATAAAAGTATGGGTGAATCCTTCCACATAAGTGTGTGACTCCTTTAATATGAGGGGGTGCAGGGGGGGGGACTTTATGCTGCAGGTGGCATTTAACTTTGTTTCTTCATGTGTTGTTTTCATTATGTCTTGCTGTTGAGCAAGTTATGAGCTGTAAAGTATGATTCTAGAAACTGAACAGTCAAGACTAACTAGAAATTTGAAATTGTAATTATTTAGAATGATGAATCTTTCCCCATAAATCTTGGATATATTTTTGTATTTTATTTATTTATTGTGTGTGTGTGTAGAAAAACATAATAATTTGAGCTCCCCCCCCCCCTTTTTTTTCCCTTAGATGGAAAGTTGATTCCCTGGAGCACACAGTGAGGTTTTTACTGCCTTGACTGAAACACTATCTCTTACCACCTCCGGTAATTGATCATTTTCATTTCAGAAAAATGAAGACAGTGTTAATGGTAGCGGAGAAGCCATCCCTGGCACAGTCTATTGCCAAGATCTTGTCTCGTGGTAAGTAATGGTCTGCCAATCTTGGGATTTTATGTGAGAAGAGATACTCTGAATAAGATTGTATTTTGATATAAAGAGAGATGAACCTGTGCAGAACCTGTAGTAAAGTCTTCTCCACAGCACAGCATTTTGAGTGGAATAACAGAACTGAGGCTGTCATCTTTGTAGATAAGTAGCACAGAATTACAGCCTGAATAAGGCTTGAGAAATCATTTGGGTTGCTATTATATCAAGCAGCATTGTATGCTTGTTGATAACTATGTTTAAGATGATTCTTTGAAATACTGGAAATACCTTGATAAGGTTGTGAAAAATTAGAAATTGTGGAATACTATCACAGTTGCTTTGTAGATATTTTTTTTCCATAGAAGTGATAGTCTGAAGTCTTTTTACTCCACTCTGAATGTGTTCCTTTAAGCTGTTGTTTTGAATATTAATTACTTATGAGCTAGTCAGTGAACTTAATAAAGAGATATTTTCTCACTTCTGTTTAAATACTGTATTTCAAATAGATTTTTTAATACAGTGGCAGTATGTGATATTATAGCATTAACCAACGACGTTGGTGTGGTATACTGAAGATTTACCCACAGTTTGTGTGGTTTAATCACGAGGGCGAACCCCGAGTGATTAGATAAAGCCAACCATGGGTAAATTTCAATATACCACAACCACAGAGTCTGTTATTGCTATTATACAGTGACATTATTTAAGAAAAAAATACTAGCTTTTCTTAAATAATGTCTTTGTATAACAGCGCATTACTGTTCTTCTGTGGCTGGTGGTATATTGCTGCCTTGTTTTGATGTATTGCACATGCGTATGGGACTTGTGCTCCAACGCTTAAGCAGTACATCAGGGCTGTGAAGAGGTAGCAACAGAGAAAGGAAGATCTCCGTTGCTTCTTCTTCTTTGTTATAATCAATACAAAAAAACAAAGAACCCGGGAGACTTTTTATGTTAGGGAGAGTCGGGACAAGACAAAATAAAAAAGGTAATCAGGTAAGTTTTTTAAGTTTTGTATAACGTAGCTGATTATCCTTTTATTTCTGTCCGTGCCATCTCCAGAACGTAAAATGTCTTCCATTTTCGTTTTGTATTAAAAAAAAAAAAAAAATACAAGATATACTAATAGGAAAAAGTCCGGGCGACCGGACCTTTCCCATTGGTATATTTTCGGATTTACAATGGGCACACTGGTTGGGCTGGCCAATCAGCATGCTTGTTTTTGAATGCTAATGGCAAGTCGTTGTATAATTTCTGTTACTTTATAAGTGCACATTTTTGAGATTGTGCTTTTTGCATGCCATAAGAAATGTCATCACACGCCATATACGATATAAGGCTTTCTAGTCATATGTCTTATCTTGCAATTATAAGAATAACTGGAAGCAATTTAGATATACTGTCATTTGTAAGTAAAGCAATGATTGTATTATAATAACCATTAGGAACTGAATAATTGACAGAATGCAGTAGTCTCAAAATGTGCTAGCTTTCAAAGAAACAAGTATTTAATTTTTCTGCCAATAGAAGTACTAGAAGCAAATGTGTAAATATATCTGTCAGGTTTGTATTGTTAACTTTCAGGGCTTGCTAATGTGTTGAATACACAGTTTTTGTCATAATGTAGATATCTGTTTTTTTTTTCTTTTACATAATGATAGGAATATTTTTCTCATTTTTATCACTGGAAAGATGCCAAAACAAAAGCTCCCTGTATTTAAATCCTTAAGGATAGAATAACAGAAAGTAATTCTTTAAGTGCAAGTTGTGTCTGGGTGCCCAAGTGCAATTCCTTGATGGTTTACTAGAAATGTTTTTTTCTCTTGTTCACTCAAAGATAAAGATATATCACTCTTGGCGGTGAATCTCAAAATGTGAACAGGTCTACCTCCTCTCAAGGTGTCTTCAGGCCTTCCTCTTCTTTTTCCATCAAGGCTTTCACTAAGTCTAAAGCAGCCATGCATTCTAAGAGACAAGCTACACAGGGCCCATCTCCAGGCCCCATGCCTAAAAAACAGATGCTTAAAATGGCTGAGGATTTAATTACTCTTATCAGGGGTTCTCAAACCCCCCCCCCCCCCCAGACAAAAGGCCCAGAGTGGAGGAAGAATCCCCCTCCTCTGATCAGGGCTCCATTATTTCAGAGCACTCTGATGATCAGGAACATTCTTACTCCCCTTTTGAAGACTCTGATGCAGAGGAGTCGATTCCCTCTGTATCCCCCCCAGAGGATTACTCATTTGGGGAAACTTTGCATACCTTAAGGGAACACTTCCACTGGGAAGGCCAAGATTATTAAGATTCCAAGAAAAGGATTAGGGAATTTCTCTTGCTACCTCAGCACAGGCCTCTGGCTATACCTCCTGTCTTGGACATACTAGATGATGTGTACTCGGAGGCCTGCCTTAACCCGGATTCTCTACCTCCAGCCCCAGTCAAGCCTGACAGGTACTACAGGGTTCCTGACTCACACCAATTTCTATACAAAAGCCATGCTGCTGACCCAGAAACCATCTCACAGGGCCCCAAGGGAATTAAGGCCTCCACTGCTAAAAATCCATTACCTTCCGAGAGAGATTCCAGATCCTTAGAAAGGTGGGGAAAAAAGCTATATACCTCGGCTACCTTAGCCATGAGGGCATTAAACTGTCAGTTCCATATGCTAAAATACCAACAGTTTTTGTTATCACAATTGAAAAGTAAAATGTCACAACCTGAACAACCAGACTTGAAGGAGTTGCAGGATTTGATGCATAATGCAGAACAAGTGGGTAAGCATACCTTACAATGTGGTTTTGATGCTCTAGAGGCCTCATGTAGAGCGGCTGTTACAGGATCAGTCATAAGTAGACATGCCTGGCTCAAGGAACAAACCTTGCCTGATCATGTCAAAGCTAAATTACTAGATGCCCCTCTACAAAAGGATGTATTATTTGGTGCTAATGCTGAGGAGGTATTAAGGAAAATGGAGGAAAAGGCTAAATCAATGCAAACTGTGAAAGATTTTCTACAGGTACAACCCCCAGTTTCAGTAGAAATTGGCCTTCCAAAAATTGGTCCATTCCAGCCACGGACAGACCCCAAAGAGGTAGATACAGGCGCCCGAGGGGCAGAGGACAATCCCAAGGATCGTTTAGAGGCAGACAATGGCAAGCTCCTACACAAAGAGGTGGTGAGGATAACTCGCAACCATTCAGAAAGCAAGCCCAATGACTTTCCCCTTTGCATGCCAAGCAAGACTCAAATGGCAGCACCCTTAGGCGGAAAACTAACATTATTTTCAAAAAATTGGCATATTGTCACAAAAGAGAAATGGATCCTGGACATTATAAACAGAGGCTACAGATTCCATTTTCACACCCTTCCAAAAATGAGAGGCATGCCAAACCTGCCACACAATCAAAGGGCAGAGGCACAAAGGCAAATTACAGATCTCATAGGCATGAAAGCTATTCAAGAGGTACCTACGCACGAACAAGGTCAAGGTTTTTATTCCAGACTATTCCTGGTATCAAGGAAGGGAAAAGATTGGAGACCTATTTTGGACCTATCCATCCTAAACACATTTCTACTCGTACCAAAATTCAAGATGCTCACTCTACAGCAGCTTCTTCCCATGCTGGGCAAGGAGTCTTGGCTGGTAACATTGGACCTCAAGGAGGCATACCTGCATGTCCCAATCAGACAAAATTGCAGAAGATACCTCAGATTTCTTGCAGGTTCAACCCATTATCAATTCTCTGCATTGCCCTTTGGCTTATCTACTGCGCCCAGAGTATAAAATGCCTGGCATCAGTAATTGCCTACTGCAGACTTCAAGGGATACAAATATACCCCTATTTGGACGACTGCCTGATCCAAGCGGACAGCAAGCACATTCTTCTGAAACATCTGGCTTATGTAATAATGTTGTTGAACTCTCTGGGATACACAGTCAACAAAAAGAAATCAAGGCTAATACCCTCTCAGAAAATAATTTTCCTGGGTGCCAACTTGGACACAAACACCCAGATGGCCTACCTCACGCCAGAGAAGCAGGGGCAACTAACTCAATACTTCAGAGCACTAGCAAATTGCACCAGGCTGACTGCAAGGAAAATCCTGCAGGCTCTGGGATTCATGGCATATTGCATCTTACTAATCCCATGTGCAAAGCTGCATATGAGGAAACTTCAGTGGTACCTAAAAATCCTATGGTCTCAACACAGCCACAGTTTAGAAACAATAATACCACTAATTCCATGTCTTCAAAAGGAATTTCTGTGGTGGGCTCAAGCATGCCAAACAAACACAGGTCTCCCATTCAGCAAGCCTCAAGCAAATCAAGTCATCACAACAGACGCCTCGGACTACGCCTGGGGGGCGCACATGACAGATCAGTGCATTCAGGGCAAATGGTCCCAAAAAGAAAAGCACCTTCACATCAATCAAAAGGAAATGCTAGCAGTAATAAATGCTATTATAGCTTTCAAAGACCTTCTGCAACCGGGTCAACTATTGATAAGAATGGACAACACCAGAGTTATGTGGTACATAAACAAACCGGGAGGAACACATTCATACCCCCTATGCAGACTGGCCATGTCACTTTGGAACATGGCCATGGACTTACAAATCGAACTACAAGCACAGTACTTGCCAGGCAAGGAAAACATGCTGGCAGACAACCTAAGCAGAAATATCACAGATCCACACGAATGGAAGTTGCATCCTCAAGTTTATACAGAGATAATCCAAGCATGGGGAAGGCCAGACATAGATCTCTTTGCCTCCCACAAAAATCACCAATTGACAAAATTTTGTTCAAGGATTTTCCATCCAAAGGCCTGGAGAGTGGACGCTCTCTCTTTCAGTTGGATATCAATGACAGTTTATGCCTTCCCACCTCTTCCTCTGCTGCCCAAAGTTCTATTGAAAACTAGAGCAGACAGACCAAAGATGATTCTCATTGCTCCAGACTGGCCAAGACAACACTGGTACCCACTCCTGAGGAGCCTGACACATTCCCCACCATGGACCCTGCCTCTCCTGACTCAGCACAGCTTCAAAACACTTCACAGTCAGCTAAAAACACTCAATCTAGCTGCATGGAAGATTCCTTAGCATCACAACAGACCCTACTCTCCAAGGAGGTGCAGGATGTCATTTTGGAGGCCAGAAGGCCGTCTACTAGAAAAGCTTACTCCGCAAAATGGAAACGGTTTTGTGTCTGGAATGAGAAAAAGGGCCAGGATCCTGGAAAACTGAATTTACCTCAAATATTACAGTATCTAGCTGAGCTGCTAAGCAGTGGACTTTCATTCTCCTCCATCAAAATCCATGCCTCAGCCATTTCTGCAGAATACAACACTGATCCACCCTTATTCTCTCACCCCCTCTTAAGACAGTTCCTCAGAGGGGCTAAGAATCTAAAACCCCCAAGGAAACAACCAATACCTGCTTCAGATCTCAATTTCATTCTGGAAAAACTGACCTTGCCTCCTTTTGAGCCAGCTACCTCATCAGATTTGCAATATTTGTCCTGGAAAACAGCTTTCCTTCTGGCTATTACCTCAGCTCGTAGAGTTTCAGAACTACAAGCTTTCATGGCTGTGCAGCCTTTTATCATCTTCCATCAGGAAAGAGTTTCCTTACGAACCATCCCGTCCTTTATGCCAAAAGTGGAATCCAGGGTAGCTTTGAATCAGGCCATATACTTACCTACCTTTTATCCTAATCCTCAAAACAAAGGGGAGAGATTACTACATTCCTTGGACATCCACAGACAACTGTGTTATTATTTGGACAGAACAAAGCCTTTCAGAAAATCAGAACAGCTCTTTGTGTCCTATGCTATAGGAGCTCAAGGAAAGCCAATTTCCAAACAGACAATCTCAAAATGGATAGCCCACTGCATACGCTTTTGCTATTCTTTTCATGGCAAAACTGTACCTACAGGCATCAGACCTCACTCTACAAGGGCCACGGCTACCTCTGCAGCCTTTCTCAGAGGAGTTCCTACCAAAGATATTTTAGAAGCAGCCACTTGGAGTTCTGTGCATACCTTCTCCAAGCACTATCACCTTCCACTATACTCCAAATCTAGAGCGGGCTTTGCCACTGCAGTCTTGCAGGGCATTCTGGCTCCTCCTAGTTCCACCTTGTGCCTACCACCCCTTTCTTAGCTTTGGGATTCTATCCATCTGTTATGACTGCAGCTGTATGCACGATGAACATAGTACAGTTTTGTACCTACCATAAATGTAGATGTTCGAGTGCTAATACAGCTGCAGTCCAGGTTTCCTCCTCCTTCCCCTCTTGGGACAGGCCTATTGGCTGACATATCCTCATGCAACCAGATTGGGGTATTCATTCATGATGTATTTGCTTGCACTACTGTATTTTGATTATATGGCATTGCTTTATTACACTAATTTATGTATTGCCTTCCTTCTGGGGGCACCTGACATCTGGGGCAAGAAAAACTGAAGAAAATGGCGTTGGCTGGTTCTTTTATACCCCTGTCGCACTGACGTCAGGGAAGAAGCGACGACAACCAACGCCGGACCTAGACTTTGGAATTCGGCCGACCGAGGACCCGCCTGATGGCAGGAGAACCCATCTGTTATGACTGCAGCTGTATTAGCACTCGAACATCTACATTTATGGTAGGTACAAAACTGTAGTTTTTTTTTTGTATCTTGACTGTGCTAAATTGTTTTCACTGAGATCATGACAGCCTGGAGAATGAGCAAGCAATACATATATATTTTTTTAATTACTACCATTTCACTGCATGGCTGCAACCTTGTAGTGAGAATAATGTAATTAGTGTGGTGTGGGATTGATTACTTCCACATGGCAGGTATTGGGATCTTGTTCCCTTGAATTTGTGGTGTGTATTTCCATTTGATTTTTTTATTTTAGCAATGTTTTAGCGTTTCTTTCTCTGTTTAAGGAAACAGTTTGTATGCAGTTTTTAGAAGCAAGTGTGTCTTAACGAGTCGAAAAGCAAGGTGACCTGCTGGAGGACAAATATTCCTCTTTCCACTCAAGCTCCGAAATGGACTTTAACATGGGTCCAAAAGGGGAGACATCCTCTACTTTCCCATACCTGAGTGTCACTGACTTTTGAGAGTCGATATGTTTGTCAGTTATCCATGCTTTGGTGAAACCTGGCTGAACAACATTGCAGAAAGCTATTTATATTACACACACACACACACACACACACACACACACACACACACACACACACACACACACACACACACACACACACTCACTGAACTCAACAAGCATACATTCACATGTATTTCTTAAAAGCCCAGTATACCAACTTGTAAAAACCCTACAAAAATATTGTTTATTAAACAATTTGTTTTTTGTAGGGTTTTTATAAGTTGGGATACTGGACTTTTAAAAAATACATGCGACTGTATGCTTGTTCATGTAATCTACGGGTGGGAAATAATAGGATGGTGCATTTTTTATTGAATTGATTCTGATAAAGTAACTTTTGTTAAGAAAATGCTTAATCCTTGTGTGTGAATCAACTTGTTGGATTTATTTTTCTCTCCTTTTCTGCTTTTGGACTGTCATGCTGGGTGTATTTTGTTATACTACGGACACTGAGGATCTTTGTGGTTTCTCCAATTGCTGCAGGTGCTTAGAAAAATACATAGCAAAAGGGGCATTGTACTCAGTTATTGGTCTGATTAGGTAAGAGTATAGGGTGGTTATTACTTCTTTTTTTTGGTGGCAGTGCCCTTACTTATGAGATGAGCAATACAGAATGGCCTTCTTACCACTGTGGAGGCATGGTGCTGAAAGGTAAGATTGCTGTCAGTCTGTATGTCCAGGTCTCTCACCACTGAGTGCATACTTAGGGTGTTGCTATTGATGTGATAGTTAGCAGGAACACCACTCTTACCGAAAGGGATGATGCTTTTTTTTTTTTGCATTGAGTTAAGGCCATGACTTTGGCACCAATTATTTATTTGTGTAAGACCCTCTTGTAGAATGTTGACATCATTTGGAGATTCTGTGACCACTCCCAGTTTGCAGGCATCAACAAACTGCATCAGTCACAGACCTTCAGTTTTTGCTTGTACTTTGGAGAAATAGAGTCCAAACAGTAGAGGTCCCAGGATTGATCCCTATAGAACATCACTGGTTATAGGTCTGCTGTTGGAGGTGGAATCCCCTATCGATGAACCAGTTAGTGACCCATCTAACAATATAAGGGTTGGTACATAGCTAGGTGAATTTGTCAATGATGTCTGAGTGGGGGATAGTGTCAGAAGCCTTGGCTAAGTCTAGCTAGGCTGTATGCACAGATTTTCCCTTGTCCAGGGCCTTGGTGACTGTCTCGAAGTCCACCAGGTTTAACAGGTATGATTTCCCTTTGACAAATCCAAACTGAGTAGAGTCAAGTGTTTGGAAATTACCTATATCTTTGTTAATAAGGTCCATGATGATTTGCTCAGTGGCCTTGCAGATAAGTCTAGTCAGGCTAATAGGCCTGTAGTTCCTGGGGTCAATGGAAGCACCACCATTGTGTAAGGGAGCAACGGTGGCCATTTTCCATTCAGCTGGGAAGAAGCCAGTGCTTAGACTATGATTAAAAAGAGTACCCAATGATGTTGCTAATTCTTTTTGGAGTCCATATAGGACGCAGCCTAGGATGTTATCATGTTCCATAGGTGCAGTGTTTTTGGCCTTAGGGCGTTTATGACCATTGGGTACATGAGGAAGGGACAGGAGAGTGAAGTCTTCACAGAACCTGTCAGCCAGCAGGTTAGCTATGTCCACAGGCTCAGTATATGTGGTATCATTAACTACCAGTTTGAAACAAATCTGGACCTTTCCTTTTAGGTTATGGATGTAACTAAAGAGTGCATTATCGTTGTCCTTAGTTGAGGAAGCTAATTTGGATTCGTAATTTGCTTTGGAGGACTTCACAAGAACTCTTATTTGCTTGTTAAAGCTGTAGAGGGAGTGTTTTCAGTTTAAGTTGTGCTTCCTCTTATTGTGGACTTGTCCACCAGGCAGGTTTGCTCTTCCTTGAGGAGCTTGTTTTGGTCCCATCAGGTACGGCTATGTCAGTGCAGTTATACAGGTGTTTGTATAAAGCATTGGTTGTAGAACTTGGCATAGTTGCCAAGTCCATCGGATGGGGGGATGCAGTGAAGCTATGTATATCATCTCATAAGAGGTTATAATCTGCTTTGGAGAAGTCTTTTAGTTTGGTTGCTGCTAGGGGGCTTAGGTGTAATAGTTACTTTGAATGAGACTGATTTGTGATCATATCTCACCAAGGAAGGCCTCACAGTGGAGATGCTATAGTGGTCCCCCATATTGGTAAACACCAGATCCAGGAAGTTGGCAGCCCCTTACGGGGGTGTCAACCAGCTGGTCCAGGGCTCTGGAATTAATGAAATCAAGGAACTTTTGGGCAAGTGATTTTGCGCACGAGGAATTTACCCAGTCGATGGATGGGTAGTTAGTCGGCCAAAATCATGGTGTTTGGATGTATCTTGATAGATTCAAGTAGATCCAAACAGGCAGAGTGGGTGCCCTGATTGATGGAGGGGGCCCTGTAGCTGGCAATGACTTGAATAGGTGTCCTACCAACAAATAATTGCACCTGAAGTGTCTCTAGGGAATCATACTGTTTAACCAATCTGGAGGTGCATATATCCTTAATGAAAATTGATACACTGCCTCCTTTAGTATTCACGCCTTCAGTTTGTGGTCTGAACGTGTGGAAGGAGGTGTAACGTGGTATGGCCGGGGTACTCTCCACAGCCTTCAACCAGGTCTCCGTGACTGCACAAATGTTTGTGTCTTCCAAGGTGAATACTGCTTCCAGTGAGTGCAGTTTCATGTTAAGACTCCTAGCATTTAGCAGCATAACCTTGAGGTTGTTTTTAGATGGAGTTTTTACATCAGGAATTTTCTCCGCGAGACGTTGCCTAAAAAGGCAGTATGGGGGTGGCAAGAGCCTTAGCCAGAGGTGATAAATGAAGAGCATCTCTGGCAAATCATCGAGGTCTGTCGATCATGTCATCCCAAGCTGACATATACTGGATCCCCTTAGAATGACACCAGAAAGTAAGCTAATAATTGAAGTCAGTCATTTTCTGTTTGTATTGAAGCATCATCCTAGGTGAAGGTAAAATGCTGCTTAAGGCTAGGGACATACCTGCCTCTGAGATACATAATCTGAGAGCTCAGTCACGTCTTTCTTCATGTAGTCTAGAGAGGTACCTCTCAAGTTGTTCACACCTACATGGGCTATGACGGAGTCATAACAGTACCTGTTGTTGAGAGACTTGAGTGCATGTGTGATGTGGCGAATCCTAAAACCTGACAGACAACTGACTGTGACCTTTTCCTTATCCATCCTGGTGAGAGGGACATCTGTGTGTCTCATGATTGAATCACCTATGGCTAATATGTTTGGTTTTGTGTTTTGCTGTAAGGGCTTGACAGGTGAGACACTGGTGCATGAGCTGTTAAGTGTATTGTGTTCTGTAGAGGAATTGTCATGTGTTGCATGCTTGTATTTGTGTTTAGGAGGTCTCTGGTGTTTAGGTATGTTTCTGTTGAGGACCTCCGCATATGTAGGTGTATATGATATGTATTTGGGTGAAGTAGGAGGTGGGGTGTGCATGCTGACAACCCGCTCAGTCATATGTACTGACTGCTGTGTGAGAGAGCATGGATTCAAGGTTCTTAATATAGTTGCATGTCCCACATGTTGAGTTTGTTTGGACTAGGAGTAGAGGTTGTCTGTGAACTTGAGGCAGCTGCTCCATTGCCCCAGGATGCCCATGTTGAACTAGCTGACTGGAGAAACTGTGGGAAATTGTCTGTCCATAGTGTTAGGTAAACTTATATGGTCAGGAAAAGTGGCCACACTTAGGAATGTATAGTGGGTGAGAGTTGTGTTGGTACCTCTGAGGCTAGGCTTAATGTTCCACCTGACAGTAGAGGTGCCACGGAAAACCTGTGGAGGACCACAAACAAAGTGCTAAGGGAAAATTTAACAAGCAAAACATCTGTGTCTATAACCACCAATGGTCACCACCGCTAAGAAGCAGTGCACGGTGGTGCACTACATGCAGACAAGCACAAATACAGGGCTCAAAACAAGAAATAACCCTTTTAACTCAAACTAGCCAGTAAGGACGCTCTATCTGAGCTCCAGTCCAATCACCCCCGATTAGATTTGACCTATACAGCACTCTCCTCTCACAGGGGTGCAGAAGGGCCTTCACCAACAAGGATGGCTTGAATTTGATGCTCAGAAGTTACAAAACAGACCTAGAAACAGCAAACCTGGAACTGGTGTGCTACAGCTGAACTAGTACAGTATACAGTAAATGTGGCAAAAAACAGTTCAGACAATTCAAACAGACAGTAGAATGCAAATCCAAACACACAAGTTTGCTGGAGAACCAAATAAGGGCCCCAGTCCGATGTAAGGGCAAACAGTTTATTTCCACAATGTTGGCAATAAAATTGTTAGGAAACAAGTTGCATTAACGCTACCAATAGAAAATACGTTTTCGTACACCTTCCTCAGATGCAGATACCTCCTGTTAACTGAAATCAGTACTTTTATATAAACATGTTACTATCTAGAACCAGTCATTTGTTAATTCATTTACCAATAAGATTGAACATTTTATATAAGTTACAGATTCAAATACAAATAAAACTCTGTACATGTATATATATTACCTTGTATAAACATTTCTTAAAACCTTTTGCTAAAAAACTCAATATAATACTTCATATATTAAATCACAGTAAATACAAATCCTTTAAAAAAGATAAAAAGTATATATAAAAAGCATTAAATATACACAATAGTGTTAACCTTGTCTTATGTATTAAATCACATTTTGGAAAATATATACAAGCCTGCCGTCTAGTGGGAAGTTACAATTTTGCAGCCCTTAATTTAAGAGCTGGAAGAATAGATAAAGTATCATTCAAACCTGGACTTCTAGTGGCATCCAGGATAATCTGCGAAAATAACTCTCGGTATTCTAATTTGGCTTACCACATAATATGTATTAATACACAATTAATACTCAACCCAAATAAAACAAAACTACTCATCTTCCAACCCACCAAACATACTCAATACAACTCTCACTTTAACATCACAGCAAAAGAAAACACCACTATATACCCAACTGTACACGCCAAATTGCTAGGAGTGGAAATAGACAATAAACTAAAATTTGACATGCACATATCCATGACCATAAAAAAAGTCCACAAAAAACTAGGAGCGTTATACAGAAATAAGCAACTTCTCACCAAAGCAGCAAAAATTTCAGTAGCAAATTCCCACCTTATCTCCACCCTATTTTATGTCTCTCCAATGTATACCAACCTAAGGCAATGCGATCTAAACAAGCTAGATACCTTCTACAACAAAATCGCCAAATTCGCCACAGGGGCATGCTACCATAGTCACCACCGTCTCTCACTTGCTGTACTGGGCTGGCTTGAACTCCCCCACCTCCTTCATTGGTATCGACTCTCACTCGCCCACAAACTAGTAAACCATCCACTAAATATCCTATCCCTCCAGAATCCACTCCAACCCTATCGCACCACCAGACCACTAAGATCCAGCAACAAAAATCACTTGCAGATCACTAAAGCCAATAACTCTGCTGGTGAAGCACTATTCTCTTGCACCATAGCTAAATTATGGAACTCCCTCCCGCCCACAATTACCTCCGTACCATCATTCACCCACTTCAAAACTTTACTAAAAGCGCACCTAAAAACATGCTGGCTATGCCCTTGCAACTCCCACTCTAATATCACCCACCCCATCCAACCACTACTTTTCTTTCCACTCCACTAACTACCTTGATTATAGCAAGCTCAGATGCTCATAAGCCTAGTACTTATTATACAGCAGGAACTTCTTATTGTAACATTTGTTAATGTCTGTTATGTACTTCACAGATAAAGATTCTAGTTGTCTACTGATGTACTATGTTCTTCATCTGTAAATATGTTGTAAGTAATTGCTATGTTAAATTGTTAATCGCTATGTAATCCAATGTAACTACTGTCTGTTTATTTTAACTGTGGAGCTTTTCTCCCCAGGCCTCTGCTGAAAATGGACCTATGTCCAGTCGGACACTCCCAGTCAACAAATGTAAATAAATAAATGTATCACAACATATTTGCCCAGATTGAGAAAAACTGTTTGAATAATATGAAAAGGAAGGAAGTAAAATTAGAGGGGGACAATAGGGAATACAAGGAGAGTGTAGCATACCCCAAACTCAGGTCCTTTACAAGTTATACAGAAACACAGAAGGGTGTTAGAAACAACAGGTCATATATGGACCAATATGTTTATGAGGATGATTCGAATGGTGTAAACCACGAACCAAATCAGGACATCTCTTTAGAATACCCTCCCCCCCTTCGGAGATCAGACAGGATAAGGAATCAGAATCCTGTGTATTACAATCATTGCAACTACAGAGGGAATGTCAAGAGATGAACATGGAAATGGTCAATGTTAATAATGGGAACATTATTCAACAGGATAATGTTTTCAAGTTCAATAACTGTAAGATTTTTAATTATAGTAGTTTAGATGTTAATTTTGAACATTTTAATTTATTTTCTAAAGGTTTTAAATTTATTCTAACTAGGAATGTTACCATTCCCAGGGCCATTGTGGATTTAAAACTTTTCCTTAAGAAAAAGAACTTAGCATAGTGGTTTGTTAATGGAACATGTGATAGGAAACCACCATTACCATTAAAAGAAGAAAAGTTTTAACCCACCTTCCCCAACTAAAAAATTTAGAAAACATCTTGGAGAGAGAAATCAGGAAGGAAGAGAATGGACAACAGAGTGTTTTCTAACCTTTCTAAGAAAGAGAGGTGTCTTTTAGACAGTTTGAAAAACAATAAAGCCGTGAGAATAATGCAGCCAGACAAAGGGGGAGGCACTGTACTGATGGATGCTATCATTTATAAATCTAAAATGAAGGAATTGTTGAACGACAATAGTAAATATTCCAGGGCTTCTATTAATGAGATAAATGTTGCTAATTCCAAAATTAGTGTCTTACTCAATGATTTGTTACTGGAAGGTTGATTAACATTGACACTTACAACTTTTTGTCCAATAAGAACCCCAGGGTACCCTCAGTTTTTGGGATTCCAAAGGTCCACAAGGACCCTTTGGATCCTCCTTTAAGACTTATTGTATCCTCAGAAGGTTCCATCACCACACCTCTTGCCAAATGTGTGGATGTTGTGTTAAAGGATTTATCCAATAGCGGCTCCTCAGTATTGAGAGATTCTTGGGATTTACTGAGGCAGGTAAAATCTAACCTTTTCTGTCCGGAAATTCTCTTCATGACTTAGTGGACCTATTTGGTTCCATTCCACATGATATAGGGCTATTGTGGCTTGAGGAGTGCATGAGAGACAATGGTAATTTTAACCACAGTGAATTTTGTAACACTTTATTATTAATGGAAGCTGTTCTTAAAAACAATTTCATGTTTTATGAAGGTGAGTTTTTCAGACAGAGAAAAGGGGTTGCCATGGGGGCCAAATGTGCACCAACGTATGCTAACATTATTTTGACCTGGTGGGAAAGAAATTTTGTATTTAATAGTGAATTTGCCAGTTGTTGGTGCCTTTACAAACATTTCTTGGATGATATTTGTATATTTTGGATAGACAGTAAAGATAGATTTTTGGAATTTTTGTCTTATTTAAAAAGTACCACTAATTTTTTGGATTTCACTTATAATTTTAATAATCAAGAATTGATATACCTGGACATTTCCCTCCACAAGACAGACAATGATTTTTATTCTAAGGTGCACAGGAAAAATACTTTCTCTAATTCCTATCTTCACTTCACCAATGGTCATCCATTTTTTCAAAAGAAAAATTTGTTAAAAGGCCAGTTGGTAAGGATTAGTCGGATGACCTCACAGGACTACGCCTTTAGAATGGAATGTGATTTTGTATGTGACATGTTTAGAGAAAGGGGTTACCCAGATAACTTAATTCATGATATCACCACGGAGGTTGTAAATGGAAGAAGGGGGAGATTTGCCCCTATTTTGGGAAAAGATGAACCTACAACTGTGGTAACTGAGAGTAACAACAAGAGTCCAACCAGTTGGGATGAAGCTTATATTATGGACTACACTGGTGATTCTGGGGTTATCAAACAGGTTATAACCAGGGAATGGGATAGATTTAGACAATTTTCTCACTTAGATGTTGTGCACAAACAACCTTTAAAATTTACATATAGAAAGGACATGAACATTAAGAATTTATTTGAGTTTGGGGGTGGTTCGAATTATAGAGGCAGACGAGGCCAAATTGGAACTTTTAAATGTGGGAATTGTTCCCAGTGTTCACACATACATAACAATTAATTTATAGATGTACAATATTGAAATAGGAAAATAATGAGTACATGTTATTCCAATTGTAATACAAATGGAATTGTCTACCTTGCAACCTGCCAGACTTGTAATTCATTTTATGTAGGGAAGACGGAAAGAAAATTAAAATTGAGAATCTACGAGCATTTCTATGAAATCAAAAAACAAAATGTTAATAATGCTTTATTCCGTCATAAACTAACATGTGAACAGGCCACCTTTACATTTTTTGTCTTGGTAGTTGTACCCAAGGAGATTAGAGGGGGCATGTGGGAAGCCAAATTAGAATACCGAGAGTTATTTTGGCAGATTATCCTGGATGCCACTACAAGTCCAGGTTTGAATGATACTTTACCTATTCTTCCAGTTCTTAAGTTAAGGGCTGCGAAATTGTAACTTCCCACTAGATGGCAGGCTTGTATACATTTTCCAAAATGTGATTTAATGCATAAGACAAGGTTAACATTATTGTGTATATTTAATGCTTTTTATATATACTTTTTATCTTTTCAAAGGATTTGTATTTACTGTGATTTAATATATGAAGTATTATATTGAGTTTTTTAGCAAAAGGTTTTAAGAAATGTTTATACAAGGTAATATATATATATATAAATGTAAAGAGTTTTATTTGTATTTGAATCTGTAACATATAAAATGTTCAATCTCATTGGTAAATTAATTAACAAATGATTGGTTCTAGATAGTAACATGTTTATATAAAAGTACTGATTTCAGTTAACAGGGGGGTATTTGCATCTGAGGAAGGTGTACAAAAACGTTTGGTAGCGTTAATGCAACTTGTTTCCTAACCATTTTATTGCCAGTATTGTGGAAATAACTGTTTGCCCTTACTTCGGATTCGGGCCCTTATTTGGTTCTCCAGCAAACTTTTGTGTTTGGTTTTGGTGTGTTGTTGTGTTCGCTCTCATCTCGTTTTGTGGTTTTTAGTAGAATACAAATACCAATTAAAAGTTTAATATAAGAGCAAAAATGGGTACTTACAGTTAGTTGGAAGCAATGGGTGCCTCAGATCTTTCAGTATCTCAGTAAAGAGCTAGTTTTAATGCTCAAGTGATACCAAACAGTCTAGATTCAGCAAGTCTGAATCTGGCCTATGCTGTAAAATGCAGAAGTACTAGAAATTCAAAGTACATAAAATCACAGTCACAACAGCAAAAAATTGTTTTAATAAAGCAGCAGTTCAGCAGCAGTTCCCAGCTTAGAAAGGTGTAGGCCACACTCTCCTGCCACAAGAGTCTAGATCATAAACCCTCCTAATGTAAAACATCTAGATGTTCATCGTGTTACCCTGCTGCAGTCATCACACTTGGGTTATCCTGTCGTCAGGCGGTCCCGCAGTCGGCCGGATTTCCAAAGTCTTGGTCCGACGTCGGTTGCTGTCACCTCATCCGTGACGTCAGTGTGCCAGGGGTACATATATTGCAACCGACGCCATTTTCTTCTGTCTTTCTTGCCGCACGGTGCCCGAAGCAGAATCAGTTCGCAAGTGCCGGTTGGCCGACTCCTGAGATTTTCGAATTCGAATTTCAGACCGAAGTCTTCTATAAAGCTAAGTACCCCGTTGGGGAAACGTTTCTTGCCTCAGACCGATGTCAGAAAAAGTTAACAATTGTATTTCTTGTGGGTAGCAAATACCTCATAAGGATTTTCATTCTTATTGCATACCCTGCCTAGGCCCTGATCACGACGTCACTTCTTGTCGTTTTTGTGCTAGATTTAATAAATGTACTATTAAAAGACTATTTGATTTTGCACGACACTTTTTTGGCAGAAAATTTAATTATAACATGCCGTCGGAGAACCGACTACCGGCGTGCACAAAAAGCACAGGGATAAGGATCGACAGCCCAGGCCTAAGCCTGATTCCGAGGCCTCGGTTGATCCAGCCTCCAGTTATCAGTGAGGCTCCGACGCAGCCTCTGACTACCGCAGTTGAAGAACCCGAGACCATTACGGATATTTTAACGGAATGTACTAGGCCGACGCAGCCTTTTACTTCAGGCCCTACTGACGATTTACCTTCCAAGGACGTCAGTACTTCCGAAACTCCATCGCCTTCTGAAGGCGTTTTCAGATCGACAACTCTTACAGTCAAAACGTTTTCCAAATCAAAGACTCCTTCCAAATCGAAAAAGGCTTCACTTCAGTCTCCTTTTCAAGGCCCTATGCCTAAGAAACAGATGCTCAAGATGGCTGAAGATCTGATTTCTCTTATCAGGGTTTCCCGGCCCCCTCCTGACAAAAGGCCTAGACAAGAGGAAGAATCTGCTTCCTCTGAACAACTGTCTATTTCCTCGGATTCCTCTGAAGACCAAGACTATTCCTTCTCTCCTTATGAAGATTCTGATGCTGAGGACTCTATTCCCTCAGCTTCCCCTCCAGAAGATTACTCTTTTGGAGAAACTTTACACACTATGAGGGAACATTTTCACTGGGAAGGTCAGGATTACTCTGATTCCAAGAAAAGGCTCAGAGATTTTCTTTTACTCTCCCAACACAGACCTCTAGCCATCCCTCCTGTTTTGGACATTGTGGATGACGTCTATTTAGAATCCAGTTTCAACCCTGATTCTCTGCCTCCTGCCCCGGCCAAGCCTGACAGATGCTACAGAATACCTGATTCCCATAAATTTCTTTACAAAAGCCCAGTAGATGACCCAGAGACTATCTCCCAGGGTCCCAAGGGGGCTAAGGCTTCCATGGCTAAAGTCCAGTACCTTCTGAAAGGGATTCAAGAGCACTAGACAGATGGGGGGAAAAGGTTTACACCTCAGCCACTTTAGCTATGAGAGCTCTAAACAGTCAATTTCATATGATTAAGTATCAGCAATTTCTGATCTCTCAGTTAAAACAAAAGATTACAACCCTCCCTCAACAATCTGAATTGAAAGAAGTACAGGATTTGTTGCACACCACTGAGCAGGTGGGCAAACATACCTTACAATGTGGGTTTGATTCTTTGGAGGCCTCCTGTAGAGCAGCTGTCACTGGATCAGTTATACGTAGGCATGCCTGGTTAAAGGAACAAAGTCTGCCTGAACATGTTAAAGCAAAACTACTAGATGCTCCCTTGTAGCAGGATGTTCTTTTTGGTGTTAAAGCTGAAGAAGTTTTAAAGAAAATGGAAGATAAGGCAAAATCAATGCAGACAGTCACAGATTTCCTACAGGTACAACCCCCTCACTTCAGCAGAAACTGGCCAACCAAAAATTGGTCCTTTCCAGCCACGGACAGGCCTCAGAGGGGTAAATACAGACGCCCAAGGGGCAGAGGACAACCACAAGCTCAGTATAAACCTCGCCAATGGGGCACTCCAACCCAGAAGGGGGGAGGAGAAGATAGGTCTCAAACCACCAGAAGGCAAATTCAATGACTTGCACCTCAGCTGGCCAAACAAGGCTCTTTTGTCAGTCCCCCTGGGGGGAAAACTGGCTCTATTTGTAGACAACTGGCACATGGTCACAAAGGACAAATGGGTCCTAGACATAATTTTACGAGGATACAGATTCCACTTTCACACCTTGCCAATAAAAAGAGGAATGCCAAACCTGCCACAAAATCAAAGGGCAGAGGCTCAAAAACAAATTACAGCTCTCATGGACATGGGAGCCATTCAAAGGGTACCAACTCAAGAGCAGGGCCAAGGATTTTACTCAAGACTCTTCCTAGTACCCAGGAAAGAAAATGCTTGGAGACCAATTCTGGACCTTTCAATTCTAAATACTTACTTACAAGTCCCCAAATTCAAGATGCTAACACTACAGCAGCTACTTCCCATGTTGGGCAAGGAAGCATGGCTCGTAACGTTGGACCTCAAGGAGGCATACCTGCATGTCCCTATCAGACAAAGTTGCAGAAGATACCTCCGTTTCATTGCAGGTTCAACCCATTATCAATTCTCTGCACTGCCCTTTGGCTTATTTACTGCGCTCAGAGTATTCACAAAATGCCTGGCACCAGTAATTGCATACTGCAGACAAAGAGGAATTCAAATATATCCATACCTGGACGACTGCCTCATCCAAGCAGAATGAAAAGACATGCTTATACAACATCTGGCTTTTGTGAAGCATCTACTAAATTGTCTGGGGTACACAGTAAATGAAAAGAAGTCAAAGCTAGTACCCTCACAAAAAATGACATTCCTGGGTGCCAGCTTGGACACAACGGCCCAGAAGGCTTATCTTACACCAGACAAGCAATTACAACTGACTCAGTATTTCAAGACAATGGCAACAAAGATCCAATTAACTGCAAGAAAAATTCTGCAGGCTTTGGGCTTCATGGCATCTTGCATTCTGATAATACCATTTGCAAAACTGCATATGAGGAAATTACAATGGTACCTAAAAAGCATATGGTCTCAACACAGCCACAGATTGGACACAGTGATATCTCTAATTCCCTGCCTTCAACAGGAATTTCTATGGTGGGCACAGGCATGTCACCTCAACAAGGGTCAGCCTTTCACCTTGCCCCCACCCAGGCAAACTATCACAATAGATGCTTCAGACTATGCCTGGGGGGCACACATGGCAGGGCAATGCATTCAAGGCCTATGGACTGCAGAACAAAGAAAACTGCGCATAAACCAAAAAAAGATGCTAGCTGTACAGAAAGCTCTGATAGCCTTCAAGGATCTACTACAGCCTGGACAACTGGCAATAAAGACGGACAACACCACAGTAATGTGGTACATAAACAAACAAGGGGGCACACATTCCTACCCACTTTGCAGGCAAGCAATAATCCTATGGAACACAGCTCTGACCTACCAAGTCCAGTTACAAGCTCACTTCCTGCCAGGACAGAAAAACACATTGGCAGACGACCTAAGCAGAAACATCAAAGATCCCCACGAGTGGGAGCTAGACCCACAAATATTTGCAATGATAACTCAAAGATGGGGCCTGCCAAATATAGACCTGTTTGCCAGTCTTCAGAACTACCAGTTGACAACATTTTGTACAAGGGCATTCCACCATCAAGCTTGGAAAGTGGATGCTCTCTCCTTCAGTTGGAAATACCTGACAGCATATGGCTTTCCTCCATTACCTCTTCTCACAAAGGTTCTTTTGAAGGTCAAAAAGGAGAAACCTCGAATGATTCTCATAGCCCCAGACTGGCCACGCCAGCACTGGTACCCGCTATTGAAGAATATGGCTCACAGCCCACCATGGATATTGCCTCAAATACCTCATTTGCTCACACAGCAAGACAAGCAGATTCTACACAGCCAGATCACAACATTAAACCTGGCTGCATGGCAAATCAATTAAGCAGCCAACCAGCCCCTCTTTCACAAGCAGTACTGGATGTTATTCTAGAAGCCAGGAGGCCAAGCACCAGGAAGGCTTACTCGGACAAATGGAAAAGGTTTTCTGCTTGGAACCAAGCTAAAGGCCAAGACACAGCTCAGCCTCATATGCCTCGCATTCTGCAGTACTTAGCTGAGATGTTGCATAAAGGACTTTCCTTCTCCTCAATTAAAATCCATGCTTCAGCAATTTCAGCTCACTACGACACGAATCCACCTTTATTTTCAAGCCCACTCCTAAGACAGTTCCTCAGAGGGGCAAAAACATTAGACCACCTAGAAGAGCTCCTACACCAACATGGGACCTCAACTTTGTTCTGGAAAAACTAACACTACCACCATTTGAACCAGCTTCTTCTGCAGATGTTCAGTTCCTATCTTGGAAGACTGCCCTGCTCCTAGCAATAACTTCTGCTAGGAGAGTTTCAGAATTACAGGCACTTATGGCAGTGGAACCTTTCCTCATTTTTCATCAAGACAGAGTTTCTCTATGAACTAATCCTTCCTTCATGCCTAAGGTGGTTTCCAGTGTAGCTTTAAACCAAACCATTCATCTACCCATTTTCTTCCACAATCCACAGAACAAAGATGAGAGACTCCTACATTTTTTGGACATTCACAGACAGCTTCGATATTACTTGGATAAAACTAAGGCTTACATAAAAACTGGCCAGCTCTTTGTTTCCTATGCTAGAGCTTCTCAAGGGAGGGCCATTTCCAAGCAAACCATTTCTAAATGGATAGGCCATTGCATACGATTTTGCTATACCCATCATGGGAAACCAGTTCCTCCTACCATTAGATCCCACTCTACCAGGGCAACAGCTACCTCTACAGCCTTTCTCAGGGGGGTTCCTACCAAGGAAATTTTAGAAGCTGCAACTTGGAGTTCTGTACACACCTTCACCAAACACTATCACTTACCTCTTTATTCTAAGTCCAGGGCAGGCTTCGCCACTGCAGTTCTGCAGGGCCTCATTGCCTCCTCTAACCCTCTATAATGCCCCCACCCTACCTTAGCTTTGGGACTCAACCCACGTGTGATGACTGCAGCAGGGTAACACGATGAACATAGTACAGTTTTGTACCTACCATAAATGTAGATGTTCGAGTGTTCCCCCTGCTGCAGTCCAGGTTACCCTCCCTCCTACCCCTCTGATCTACTGGCTAAATCTTTGCTATGCCTTACTGATGTATTTGCTTATAGCTGAAGGGTTTTTGTGTCTGTACACTGTTCTCACTTTTTGGTACTAATTTGGATCACCTTTTTGGGGGCACCTGACATCTGGGGCAAGAAAAACTGAAGAAAATGGCGTTGGTTGCAATATATGTACCCCTGGCGCACTGATGTCAGGGATGAGGTGACAGCAACCGACATCGGACCAAGACTTTGGAAATCCGGCTGACTGCGGGACCGCCTGACGACAGGATAACCCAAGTGTGATGACTGCAGCAGGGTGAACACTCGAACATCTACATTTATGGTAGGTACAAAACTGTACTTTTTGGAGCCCAAGTGCTTAAGGCAGAACTAAGACACTTTAGAGTAACAAACACATTAGAACTTCAACCAGCAATTTCCTTCTTAAAAGGGTGTAGGCTATCCTGTCCTGCCACAAGAGTTTAGACCACAAATCTACCAAATGTAAAGTAACTGGTTTGGTTGGGAAACCCAGTTAAAAGTGCTTAAAAAGACACTTAGAATAACAGGCACAATAAGGCTTCACCAGCAATTTCCAGCTTAGAAGGTTGTAGGCCACACTCTCCTGCTGCAAGTGTCTAGATCTCAGCTCTCCTAATGTAATATGTAAAATAACCAGCTTGGTAAGTGTGTACAGCCCCTAGAATCTGACAGTTTTTTAAACTGTTTTAAACAGTTTGGGTGGAAGGTTTTGCTATGCATTCACATGAGTAAGCATGACAACAGTTGTCCAAGTGGCAGTGAGACTTGCCACCCATAGCCCATGCCAAGCATTGTCTGTACTGTTTCAGAGAAGACCACAGTTATGACAACAGCTACAAGTCCCAGAGATTCATCCTGGCAACTCAGCGTTGAAGGAAACAAAAAGTTATTGGGCCACTTTGCAAGAAATGCAGTGCTTAGGTCCAGGAGCTCTTGAGATGGGGCCTAGTAGGAAGGTCCTTCTCAAAGCCCCAGCAGAAAGTCAAAACTTCACTGGGAACAGGTCTTGTCTGAGTCTCCTTGATGTAAGTTGAGAATTTAGCTGCCACCCTCAAACCCTTCAAGTTGAGAGTTCACTCTCAGTTAGCAAAGATTTGAGCCTTAACTAGTCCTTGACTTCCACCATAGGGTTGCATCCCTAAGTTCTTGCACCACCTTATCTCCCTGTAATTGACTGGCCCCACAGGTGATCAGTCTGATCCCAGAGACCAGTTTGTACAGTAATCTTTATGTGGATTTGAAGTGTTACTCTGCACCAGGGAATCCTATTTGTGCTTGTCATCAGACCCATGTGGGGTTTGAAGAGTTTGTGTGCAGTCATACTGTTCATGTCTCATTTCTGAAGGTCTCAGCATCAAGCAGATGCAGGTGTGAAAGAGCACTTTCAGAGCTTTCACTTTGAAGCCTACATTAGGCACTTTGAAGCCTGTCTTGTCTCATGTGATGCCTTTGGTTAGTTTGCAGTTTAGTGAAATTTCCTGTTGTCAGTCTGTCACACACAAAGCTCACATGTGCTCACGCTAACAGCTATTGGGGGATCATAGTACTCAGTTGTGTTTTGGGATCTTGGAATTCAGAGAATCTCAAGGCTGCTTAGTTATAGACATACGGACAAGGATAATGAGTCCACCCACAACACCAGTTGCAGATGATTTCTGCTTTGAGATGTCCTCAAAAGTGTTCGTTGAAACATTGGGGAAAGATGCCTAAGATGTTTTGGGTTATTTCACCAATGGAGTCAGTGTATTTAAGGATATCTTCAAGACAGCCTGGAGAATTCACTAGCTCTGTCTCATCAGACCTGAAAAAGGTTGATGACAGCCCAGAGAATTCACTAGTTCTGTCTCATCAGACCTGAAAAAGGTTGATGTCATTTATAAAGACTAAATTACTAAGCATCACCATGCAGACTCCTGTGTAATCCCTTTGGTCCAGCATAGGTCCCACAGAGCACAACATTTTTTTCATTTTGCCCCTGACAAGGAGTCTAGAGCTCTACATAAGTGTGTCAAGATACTTTTCTTTTTTGCCACACTGATCCTTAGCCCTTCATCTTATCTGTCTCAATAGAAGCCGCCTCTTCTGGTTAGGGAGGTACAGTATACATTTGTTAACTGAGTAAGCCCACTGGACACAAATGTCCTTTTTCCAGAGTGACCTGGTTCATAGGATCATAGAAAGTTACTAGGCTATTGGCCCTGAGGCCCTTATAAGCCTAGCCAAGAGTTTAGCCCATGTTTAGACAAGTCAGCACCCAAAGCCCCTGTCCAGCAGGAACAAAGGTGGAATCCCGGGGTGTATTTTCTGTTTCCCATCCAGTTATCCAGGCTGCGCTTAGAAAGGGATAACGAGGTACCCTTGCCTGACGTGGAGAAGGGGGTCTATTCCACAGATGGCAGAGTCTCTGGGATAAAAATCTGTCCCGCCAACAAGTCCTATTGATGTCACAGACTAGGTTGAGGTTGCCTGTGTGGGTTACTTGAGTGGAGCTTGACTTGTGGATATGCAGCAGTCCCATCAGGATGGAGTCTGAGATTGCATTGTATGCCAGACAAAGGTCAAAAATTTCAACAAAATGCAAATTAAAGGTCATGCTGCTAAATGCTAGGAGTCTAAACATGAAACTGCATTCATTGCAAACATTCTTAACCCTGGAAGATGCTGACATTTGTGCAGTCACAGAAACTTGGTTCAAAGCTGCAGAGGTAACCCCAGCCTTACCTGTTTACTCATCCTACCATAAATTCAGACCCCAAACTGTGGGCAGCAAAGTCAAAGGAGGTGGAGTTTCAATATATATTAAAGACACACACACACCTCTAGGCTGGTCAAACAGTATAGCACATAGGAGACACTCCAGGTGTGGTTAACTGTTGACAAGACCCCTATTCAAATCATAGCTAGCTACAGGTGTGGTATATAGGAAGCAGCTTGTTAGTAGTTCAGAGCCATAATCATTTATGCCAACTTCCTGATTTCACACTGGGATGCTGTGCATTCTGCTGTAACTTTTATTGTGTTCACATTTTAGCTTGACTGCACGCTCAGATATGTAAATCACCGGGATCACAGGAGAGTGTGGCTGAGAGTGTCCATCCTCAAAGAGGAAATCTGGAACAGTGTGCTAAATGTCCTCCAGAACCTTGTTGACAGGCTTTGGAGAAGAGTGGACCTTCTCTTCTATGGTGTTATCTGTGATCTCTGATTCCCCTCTCCTGTGACCTCCACCCCTTTCTTTTTTTTTTCTTTTACAATCCTTTATGATGATGGGTTGCAATTAGTCCTCTTCAGTATGCGTCTATTTAACAGAGCTATGTGGTAAACACTCCACACATACTAGGGTAGCACATAGGTGGTAGTAGGACCAAAGGGCCACTGTAGCTGCTGTGCAGAAGTGCTGGTTACAGAAGTAGTATTCCTAAAGTCAACACACTGGCAGTTCTTCTTTCATAAGCTACTACTCTGCAGTAATGTGTACTGTGGAGCAGTGACACTTTCATCCACATGCCTAGACCTGCTCCCATTCTGAACATCAGTCTCCACTTGGACTGCGAGAATGGCCTGCTCATACCAACATGTTACCTGTCGATGTCACCAAAGAGAGGCGGCAAAGCCTTATCATTCCTGTTTTCACCTTGTCATTCCTAAGAGGTGCTTGAGCTGCTAAGTAAACTTAGATCACCTCCGTCTATGCCAGTGAAGCTAGTTTCTGCTCTTGTCTTGTAGACTTGGCTAACCGCAAAAAGCAAGAGGTCTCCACAGTGCCCAGGGAAGGTCATCAAGCATCATTTGGTCTTGTTTGCTTCAGTAGCACCGAAAAGTCGCTCAGTATACTAACTCTCCCCGATATCCTGTTGCAGTCCTTACTATAATCTGGAACTGTCCATTGTGGGTGGTTAATTCTGTCTTGGTTGTCCATACAAGGGATCAAATTGTACAGCTTATCTGTTTAGCTCATTTCAGTAAAACACTTGGAAGAGGCTAAGACTTTACTAGTAAGAGAGGCCTTTGTAGTTGTTCTGGCATGACATGATGGTTGTTTGGGGGTGGGAGTTATTCCCATCTCTCTCTATGCTTCTAAAAGTGATGTACAGTTTTTTAGTGGCTATTATTAAGAGGAATATAGTTTTGCTGTCGCAGTGTACCTGAATGATGGCTGCCTTTTGGAATATCAGTGACTGGCATTCATGCAAGAGATGTCTTCAGTTTGCTATGGATAGATTTCACTTCAGTTAGAGTGTTACTGTTTAGGCTTCCTCATCAACTATATTCACCAAGGTGTTTGTGACTCATGCCCTGCAGGAGAAAGGGCATCCTGACTTTCAGTTATTTGAAATACTGTCTCCTGGTTGCCCCATCTGGGACTCCCTGAATGTTGCCATCTTGTTGGTTGCCCCTTAAATGCATTCTAAGAAGTCCTGTCTGTTCTCTGCATAGTGGAAAGCATTTATTGAAGTGGCTTTGGGCACTGCCAAGCGTCTGTCATTCATGCACTTTGTGATGGTCCAAGAAGTCGTACTAGGTGAAGTTGTACCATATGATTTGTCTCCGAGACTGTTGTACCTTCCGGACTTGATAATAGATCTGATCTACATGGTGCCATACACACACCTGAGGATGCAGTGTTGAACTGGACTGTGACAGATCAGTGGCTGGAGAGCTACTAAGCACTCAAGAACCAGCTGTTGATGTCAAGCCCTACTTTGAAGTGGTGGACAATCTTTGCGTCCCTTCTTGCAGTCGAACACTTCACTAAATTCTGTGCTGAGGAGCTTTCTTAAGGCTGCTGCAGTTTGCATGAAGTGAATTTGCCCCTGGAAAGGAGCCTTGGTCTGTTCTTATCTGGTCAGATAACCAGTCTGTCAGATGACATCTATAAAAGCAGTAGGGCAGAAGGTGTTACCCATTGTTCAGGTAAAAGACTGTTGTCTACCATTGGGGCTAAAGGTGAGGGTCATTGGCCATTGGCATTCTTCTCTCTGAGTTTCATGGTGTTATGTTGTTCCTATCTCGCCTTTGTTCTTGCTGATTGGGTTTGGAGCCGATCCTCGGCTTCAATTTGGCCGTATACTATAGCTCGAGAGCTTTTACTGGCTCAAAGCTAGCTCCTATCCCAACATGCCTAGCGGCAGTTACCCAGATCTCGTTTGCTGCTTGCAGCATCGGGATTGCTGAATACTGGCTCAGGTACTTGTTTTTCTTTTTGTCTATATTCAAACTTTTTGTCTATATTCAAACATTTGGTTAAATATTTTGTTAGATATTAGTGTTTTTCTTCATAGGTTAGTGTTTTTTTCTAACCTTCCATTGCTGTTTATTGTTGTTGTGGCCATTGTTTTTCTTTAGGCCTACCTTGTCTGTGTGAACCCATTTAACTTAGAGGGTGGAGGGTTCTCCTTTCTTTCAACCCCGTGTTCAGTTAGAGGGCTTTTCCCTTTTTTTTTTTCCCCTTCTCTTCTTTTCTAGGAGCAGCTGTTTATGTTAGAGGCTCTCCTCTGTTGGGGTAGTTCGCCATTTAGCTTAGAGGCTCTCTGCCCCTTACCTCCTTCCTTAAAAAAAAAAAAAAAAAGAAAAAGAAAGAAAGACTTTGTAGTTAAGTTAGTTTTTTGTCAGTTAACTTGTGTATTGTTAGTGTCCTTGTTGTTAATTGATAGCACTGGTCTAATACTATGTCTAAGGATTCCACTAAAGAGTCAAAACCTTCGGGTTTTAAGAAGTGTGACTCATGCTGCCAAAAGATGTCCCTTACGGATGGGCATATGGGCTGTGTATATTGCTTAGGGGCTGTTCATCCGCAGGACTCGTGCTCTATATGCCATGCCTTCAATTCTCGTGTCCTGCAAGAGAGAAAAAATAAGCTAATTTTGCAAGGCTTATTAAAGGGCCCCTTCGATGCTTTTACAGAGGGGACTCGGCCAGCAAAAAAACAGGACAAGTCCCTAAGCCATCATCCTCGTTGGCTCCGATATCAGAGTCATCCAAAGCAAAGGACAAATTTTCAGGATTGTCGGATCTGAGTGTTGGTTCCGACAAGGCTCTTTCTCCGGTGACTCCATCAGTAGTCTCGGAGCCAGTCAAGGCTCACAAGAGAATCAGGTCTCCCTCTCTGGAACCGGTGCGGTCTGTTCCACAGTCTCCGCTCTTGCAGTCTGTGGCAGGCAGTTATCGGTCTAACACCCATTCCTCTCAGTCATCCAGGAGTCTTTTGGATAATGATGTGGAGAGGGTGGTGAAGAGGCTTCTCAAGCATTAGCTAAATCATTATTGAGCCCAGCCCTTAAGGAAGTGGTGCGGACAGCCCAACCCACATCATTATCAATTCCTCTTCCAACTGTCTTGAGTTCGGAGTTGGAGAACATGGAAGTTGTTGTGGTGGAACCGTTGGTTCCGATTGCCCCTGGTCTCTTGTTTCCGACTTCCGCTCCGATCTGCTCCGTACCCCAGCCTATTGAGGGATCTGGGGTCCAATGCTCTCTCGTCGTTCCGAGGGGGGAGCAGCACTGGACCCTTGTCTGACCCTACTCTCCCTCTCGGGGCTTTAATGCAGGTGAGTTCAGCTCCTACATCGGCCTCAGAGCAATCTCCCTCTGTTTGGAGGAGATCTTCAGGTTCTTCGGAGCCGGAGACTCTTTCAGGCCGGGACTGCAGTGCCTTCAAGGTGATGAGTGTGCTGTCCTCTGAGACCACTCCAACATTGGCTCCTTCTCCTTTGGTGCCAGTGTCTGCCTCCGAACCTCCCCTCCCCCCAAGCATAGGGAACCCGTGCTCCAGGAACCCCACCTCTTCCGAAACCTCCCCATCGGACCCCTCAGAGGAGGTCCCTCAGAAGAGGAAGTGTAAGAGGAAGCATTAGGACTACCCGAGTCTCTGACATCAGACACTGACTTGGAGGACTCAGAAGGGTCCCCCTCTGAGGATGTCTCATTTTCAAACATCCTGGAAATCCTTAGGCAGAGGGATAACTGGAAATCCCTTGCCCCTTCTGAAGATGATTCTGTGTACCTGGATGCATTTGTTTCCCGAACCTCCACCTCTTGGTTGTCTCCACCTTTCGACCTTCTGTTGGCCTTAGTGAGTCGAAAGGCGTGGAGCTCTCCAGAGACTATGGAACCAGTTCCGAGGAGGCCCAATAAATTCATAACTACTCCAGACAATAAGCTTTTTCTATCTAAGGGTGTGCCTGTTAATGCAATGGTGGTGGCAGCAGCCACCAAGAAAGAACTAGTGGAGACAACTTCTGTCCATCCTCCGAACAGAGAGTCCCGTACTATGGGCAGGTTTGGGAAGCGTATGTTTTCTTCAGCGGCTTTTACTCTCAGGTCGCTGAATTATTTGTCCCACTTTACACGCCTTCAGAGGGATCTCCTAAAGGAGTTGGGAGATACCCTACAGGATCCTACAGCTGAGGGAGGTGCAAGCAAGGTGGCTTCACAGCTTGCAACCTTGACTTCTGTAGTTAATTCCTCCATGTGGCTGATCTCTTATGCAGCAGATGGAGCAAGTAGGGCAGCAGGCACAGGAGTTGCCTTGCGGAGACACTCCTGGATGCGCCTTTGTCAGTTTGCAGAGCCCCTTCAATTCCTCCTTTACCAACACCCCCTTTGACGGCTTGTCACTGTTCGGGCTTCAGGTAGAAGAGACTCTTACCAGGTGTAAATGGGATAGGAAAACTTCTCTGCCATGGGAGTACGTTTTTCCTCTCCCTCTAGACCTTATCCTAAAGGTCAGAAGATCAGGAAGATGTGGTTCCAGACATCCCAGGGAGTTTCACCTGACACACTTTGAGGTTTTTTTCCCCCAGGGGCAGAGGGGTAAATAATAACTGAAGACGCCGATTTAGCAACGGGGGGTCCGCAGAATCAGGGAGACAGAGATACCTTCTCTAGTAGGCCCTTCCAGCACTCCTGAAAGAAGGCCCGACTGTCTGCCTCTGAAGGCATTCGGGAGCAGATTATCCTTGTACCCAAAAGCCTGGCAGACAATCATGGAAGATACATGGGTACTATCGATAATATCCAGGGGTTATAAAATTCCCTTCTCCCAGCCACCTCTTACAAGAATACAACAGTCAATCCCAGATGTTCCACCCAGTCTTCGGGATCAAGCAAACCTAGAAGTTCAAAGGTTGCTAGAAAAAAAGAGCCATCCAGGATGTCCCCGCAGACCAAATCGAATCCGGCACTTACTCAGGGTTCTTTTTAGTTCCAAAAAAGACAGGGGACTGGAGACCCATTTTGGATCTCAGCAGGCTGAACATTTCAGTCAAGAAAGCAAAGTTCCGGATGGTAACACTGCAGTCCATTTTTTCCCTTTTTGGGTCAGGACAATAGGATGTGCTCTGTCGATCTCTAGAATGTATAGTACCACATAAAAATGAATAGGCAATCCAGGAGGTATCTACCCTTCTGGCTGGGAGCCAGTCATTACCAGTTCAGAGCTTTGCCCTTTGGTCTCACTACAGCCACCAGGGTGTTCACCAAATGCGTGGCAGTAGTTACGGCTCACCTGAGGCATCTAGGATTCTGGTTGTTTCTATATCTAGATGACTGGCTCCTCACTGCCACCACCGAGCATCAGCTAATCAAGGCATGAGACTCCGCAATCCACACTTGTACACAACTAGGCATCACCATAAATAACGAAAAGTCTGCCTTGTTGCCTTGTCAGTATATTACATTTGTAGCTGGCAGATTTACACACAAGGGCCATGATGGCAAGACTGCCTCAGAAAAGGGTGTCAGACATTCATCGTCAAGTTTCAGTCCTCAAGGCAAGCTAGAGAGTTCAGGCAAAATTTGTCCTCAAAGTCTTGGATTCATTGGCTGCAGCAGTTACTCTGGTCCCTGTGGCGCATTTCCACATGAGAATTCTGCAGTGGCTCATTTTTGCTCAATGGTCATTCCACGATTTACCTATGTCACATCAGATTTTAATCACTGAGTCCTGCAAGAAGAATTTAGAATGGTGGCTTCACTCTCCTCTGGTGACAATGGGCAGACTGTTTCTAACCCCCCCAACCCGTAGCCACAGTGACCACAGATGCTTCCCAGATAGGGTGGGGAGGCATTATCTGGGACAGACTCTTCAAGGGACTTGGCAGCAACACGAGTACCACTCGCACATCAATGTCCTAGAGATGAGAGCAGGGCTTCTGGCGAGGCAAACAGTTCAAGACTGTCTACCTACAGGGACTATAGCAATTCAGACCAACAGTATATCGGTAGTATGTAGTATAGTACATCAGCAAACAGGGCGGAACCAGGTCTTATCCCTTGAGTTGAGAGGCTCTACGAGTATGGCAATGGGCGATGTCTTCCCAATGCTTTCTGATCGCAATGCACATCCTGGGGAAATCCAACGTGATAGCGGACAAGCTCAGCAGGGCGATTCTGATGGCTCACGAGTGGTTCCTGAAACAGAAAGTTGCAGACTTGATTTTTCGCAAATGGGGCCAACCATGCTGCGATCTTCTTTTTGCCACCCCCCTCAACAATAAATGCAGCAGCTACTTTGCCCTAGTCCCACCACCTGGACAGTCACCCAGGGATGCACTTGTTCACAATTGGCCCCCGGGACTGCTTCATGCCTTTCCATCATTCCCCCTGATCCCTAAGGTTCTTCAGAAAGCACAGTCATTGGGTTGCAAGTTAATTCCATTGCCCCTTACTGGCCTCGTCAGATTTGGTTCCCATTCATTTGACCTCATCTGCAGGGGGAGCCTTGGATCCTGGACCCAGTTTCAGATCTTCTGAAGCATCAGTCAGGTGCGCTCCACCCTTCTATCCAAACTCTCAAGCTGACAGCTTGGTTTCTCCACTTCCACTCTTAGCCAGGCTTCCCAATATTTCCCCGGCAGTTCAACACATTTTGATTTCCTCCCATAAAGCCACTACTAGGAAACTTTATGCTTGTAAATGGAAGAGGTTCTCTTGTTGGGCAAACAAGAATGAGATTGATCCCTTTACTGCACTCATTTCAAAGATTCTCAAATTTCTTGCTGAAACTTTTGAACAAGGAGCAGCTGCAGCTACTGTTCTGATTCAGCTGGCTGCCATTTCTAATTTCCATGTGGGAGAAATGGGCTGTAACATTATGTTCCATAGACTATGTAAAGCATTCCTAAGAGGTACTATCCTCTTAAGACCTCCAATAAGAGAACCCTCCCCCCGGGACCTAAATTTAGTTTTAGCAACTCTGATTCTTCCCCCCTTTGAGCCACCTGCTTCTTGTCCACTGAAGTTTTGGCATGGAAGACCCTTTTCTTAACTGCCATTACCTCGGCTAGGAGGGTTTCAGAATTACAGGCCTTATCTATTCATCCCCCATACTTGATTTTCCACAGAGGTAGAGTTTCTCTCAGAACCAAGCCTTCTTTCTTACCAAAGGTGCGTTCAGAGTACAATTTTAATCAATCCATAGAGCTTCCTGTATTCTTCCCCAATCATGGCAACAAGGCAGAGTGTAAGCTCCATCAATTGGACATTTCATAGACAGTTACATTTTTATTTACACAGGACCAAGGACTTCAGAAAATCTGACCAATTGTTTATATCCTTTGCAGAGAATAAGAAAGGCTGTGCAGTCTCAAAAGTGACCTTATCTAAGTGGCTTTCAGAGACTATCATCTATGTTTACGATTTGCGGAACAAAAAACTTCCAGGAAAAAGTAGAGGACACTCAACTAGGGCCTCGGCTACCTCTATTGCTTTTCCAGCCAAACTGCCTTTAGATTCGATCTGTGCGGCAGCTACATGGGCTAATCGTCATACTTTTATCACTCATTACAAAGTAGATGTGGCATCCCGGAAAAGGGCTTCCTTTGGTTCCACGGTCCTGAAGAGTTTTTTTCCAGTAAGCCACCCAAGAAACAGGTGCTGGGGATGCAATCCCAACCGGCAAGAACGAAGGCGAGATAGGGGCAACATAACATAATGAAGTTGTGTACTCACCATAACGTTCCATGTTTGTTGTCCTTGATCTCACCTTCATTCTTGGGTCCCACCCTACTCCCCCCTTCCTGGAGGATCGAGAGGAGTTCTTTTTATTGGCTACACTGGCTGAGTTTCCCTTTACCATACCATTTGGTTAGATCTAGACTCCCTTTCTATCTCTTTGCTGATTATTTACACCTTTATATGCAGGTGTTCTCTTGTATGTAAACTATATTAATTTTTTGATTGCATATTCTAGTGTTGGGTTATCACAAACGAGATCTGGGTAACTGCTGCTAGGCATGTTGGGATAGGGCTAGCCTTGAGCCAGTAAAAGCTCTTGAGCTATAGTATACTGCCGAGTCGGCTCTGAACCCAACCTGCAAGAAGGAAGGTGAGATCAAGGACAACAAACATGGAACGTTATGGTGAGTACATAACCTTTTTTCATCTGTAGTCCTTTCCTGGAGCTCCGGGTTCAGAGGATGGGTTTGATTAGGATCTTCAGGATTGGACATCTGGAAATCAAGGTTCTTACTGCATAAAATAATGTGTTTCTCTGTCTCTTCTGCTCTTTTTTTTTTTTAAGGAGTTGTAGTGGATGACGTGTTCTGACCCATGGTACTAGAGGCCCATGTATGCATTCCATTTGATTCCATATTATGAAAGAAGCACCAAAATTCATTCTACTTGCTGTTGATGGCTGAGAAGAGAGTGAGTTCAGGCCCTGAGATTCATAAAAGAATAGAAAACACTACTGGTCCTAATCACGGATGATCTCCACTGTTGTTGGACAGTCAGGGCTTCTGTCTTGATGTAGGCTTGCTATTCTGCTTATTTTAGTTGGGAAAGCTGATGTGGAAACCCTCCACATAGCAGATTGCTGCTGCTAAGTAGAAGCAGGATTCTGTTTGGATGGAGTAATATTCCATGCTACCCTGGTAGTGGTGGTCTTGCCTCATCTCAAGTACCTGTATGATTTCAGATTTTGTTATTCCATGGTTGGTGTGTCTATGTCAGCTGTTTCTGCACATCATGCCCTTACAGAAGGCAGAATTGTGACCCAGAACTGTCTGGTCAAACAGTTGTTGAGAGGAATGTTGCATGTCCATCCTCCTTTAAAGAACTTCCTCTCCTTTGAGGGACCTGAACGTCATGTTTGCTAAGCTTGCTTATCTATTTTTGGAGCCTGCTAGTTTGGCAGTGTTAGTTTACTACTGGGGAGAGGGGACTTTTCCAGGTGGCCATCACCACCCTAGAGTGCATCTTGGAGCTTTAGACTCTTATGTGCAGGGAATCATATGTGGTTCTTCACAAGGATAAGGTGATCCAGAGGATGAAGCCACAATTCTGACTAAAAATGGTTTCAGAGGTGATCTGAACCGATCCAGTTACTTTTTTTTTAATTTTGTTGGCCATGAAGAAAACAAGGAGGTAATGGGCCCACAAAGTCAAGTTTTGTCACTGGATACCACTTTGTTGTTTTTGAAGGCTGTATTTGCTGAGCACTAACAAACGATGTGATGCATCTGTAGAGTCGTACATCAGCAGATCGGGTTTTACATGGAGCAGGTTCATAATTATGTACACTGTCATGGAATAATGGCATGAAATATAACTGAGTGTTTTGTACTGCCACAGCGTACAATAGCTTCACAGTTGTGTGTTTTCAGGAATATCTTGAGTTGGCATTGGCCCTGTGGCATAGAGAGATAAAGCTTGATGTTCATCGTGTTTCACTGCTGCAGTCATTACACTTGGGTTATCCTGCCGTTAGGTGGTCCCGCAGTCGGCCAGAGTTCCAAAGTCTTGGTCAGGCGTCGGTTGCTGTCGCTTCTTCCCTGACGTCAGTGTGCCAGGGGTATATAAGATGCAGCCGACGCCATTTTCTTCAGTCTTTCTTGCCGCGCGGTGCTCGAAGCAAAAGCAGTTCACAAGTGCCGGTCAGCCGACTCCTGAGATTTTCAATTCGAATTTCAGATCCGAAGTCTTCAATAAAGCTAAGTACCCCATTGGGGAAACTTTTTCTTGCCTCAGACCGATGTCAGTAAAAGTTAATAATTGTATTTCTTGTGGGAAGCAAATACCTCATAAGGATTTTCATTCTTACTGTATTCCATGCCTAGGCCCAGACCACAATGTCACTAGTTGTCGGTTTTGTGCTAGATTTAACAAGCACACTATTAAACGTCGGTTTGACTTTGCTCGCCATTACTTTGGCCGAAGGTTTAATTATACCATGCCGTCGGAACAACCGATGACCGGAATACACAAAAAACGCAAAGACAAGGATAAGGACAGGCATCCGAGGCCTAAAACTGACGATGAAGCCTCTTCTAGGCCAGTCGCTGGTTCTCAGTGAGGCGCTTTCGCACCCCCCGACACCCGCTACCTCAGAGCCACAGGCTGCCTCTGACTCCCACGTGGAGATCTCTAGGCCTCTGGAAACTCAAGGTGTTGGGCCTACGGAAACTAACCCCTCAGATGAGTCCGGAGCTGCTGAGTAGGCATCAGCTTCTGAGGGTGTTTTCAGACCTTCACAGTTTACCATAAAAACTACAGCCAAGTCTAAAACTCCATTAAAGACAAAGAAGCAAGTACAGCATTCACCTGGACAGGCCTCCATGCCTAAAAAACAGATGCTCAAAATGGCCGAAGACTTAATTACTCTGATCAGGGTTTCCCATCCCCCTCCTGATAAAAGGCCTAGGCAGGATACAGACTGTGACTCCTCTGACCAGGTTTCCATTTCTTCTGATTCCTCTTCAGACCAGGGATACTTTTTACCCCTTCTATGAGGACTGTGATGCTGAATATTCAATTCCTTCAGCCTCTCCTCCTGAAGATTACTCTTTTGGGGAAACTTTACATACCATGAAGGAGCATTTCCATTGGGAGGGCCAGGATTACTCAGAATCCAAGTAAGGGCTCAGAGACTTTCTTTTATTGCCTCAGCACAGGCCCCTTGCTATTCCGCCAGTGTTAGATATTGTGGATGATGTGTTCCCTGAATCCAGTTTAAATCCTGATTCTTTGCCCCCTGCTCCAGTCAAGCCAGACAGGTACTACAGAGTCCCTGACTCTCACAAATTTCTTTATAAAAACCCTGTGGCAGACCCAGAAACTATTTCCCAGGGTCCCAAAGGGGTAAAGGCTTCCACGGCTAAAAATCCAGATGTCCTTCAAGGATGCATCTGCAGTCATCACATATGGGTTGTCCTGCCTCAGGCAGCCCTTCGGTCGGCCGGATTCCAAAGTCTGGGTCCGGCGTCGGCTGATGTCGCCCTCTCCCCGACATCAGAGCGCCTGGGGTATAAAAGCGTCAGCCGACGCCATCTTCCTCAGTCTTTCTTGCCGCTTGGTGCCCGAAGCAGAAGCAGTTCGCAAGTGCCGGTCGGCCAGCTCCTGTAATTCAGCTACCGAAGACTTCAAAAGCTAAGTACCCCGTTGGGGACTCTTTCTTGCCTCAGCCGATGTCAGATAAAGTTAATAATTGCTTAACTTGTGGGAAACAAATACCTCATAAGGATTTCCACTCTTACTGCCTCCCCTGCCTAGGCCCAGACCACGACGTCTCGGCCTGTTCAGCCTTAGATGTCGGGCGGAGTTTGCAGAGGAATTTTTTGGGGCTAGTTTTTCATACAATATGCCGTCGGAGACTCGACTTCACATTTAACAAAGAAACGGAAGGACAAGGACCGACACACGCGGGCCGCGGTTTCGGCTGAAACCACGGCCAGGCCTACCGCGAGTGTCTCGGTCTTGGCTGAAACCGAGTCCTTGGTACTTCCGACCCCCAAAACCGCTCAACCGACAACCTCGGCCCCGGAGGCCCCTGCTGAGTCGGTTATTGAATTTCCTTCAGAAACTGGTGTCTTGGAAACTTCCGACACCATTTCTCTAGACAAAACTACACCAGCACGTGGTGCAGCTAGGCCTCCTGCATCCATGTCCATAAAGGCTTTCACCAGGGCTAAATCTGCTAAACATACAAAAGGTATGCCTCCCAGGGTTATTCCCCAGGGACCCTCTACCAGTTCACAGATTCTTACTCTAGCAGAGGACCTTATCTCCTTAATTAGGGGCTCTCAACCCCATCCGGACAGGGGCTCTCAACCCCCTCTAGACAAAAGGCCCAGGGTTGAGCCCTCTGACCCCCACTCCTCAGAGGAGGCCTCTGATGGCTCTGCTCTCTCGGACTACCAGGAGGAGGCTTTTTCGGCCTACGAGGATTCTGATGCAGAGGAATCAATCCCCTCGGCCTCCCCTCCTGAAGAACTATCCTTTGGGGAGACCCGTCACACTATGAGAGAGCATTTCAAATGGCAGGGCCAGGAATTCTCTGATTCTAGGAAAAGATTAAGAACTTTTCTGCATTTACCTCAGCATAGACCTTTGGCTATACCTCCTGTTTTGACTGTCATTGATGATGTGTACTCTGAGTCTAGCATAACCCCTGACACTCTTCCTCCGGCCCCTACCAAACCCGATAGGTACTACAGGGTCCCGGACTTGCATCTTTTTCTTTACAAGGCCCACTCTGCTGATCCAGAAACTATTTCCCAGGGCCCTAAAGGGGTTGCAGCTTCCACTACTAAGAATCCACTCCCTTCTGAAAGGGAGTCCAGGGCTTTAGAGAGATGGGGTAAAAAAGTGTATACTTCTGCTACTCTTTCTATGAGGGCATTAAATTGTCAATTTCATATGATACAGTACCAAGAGTATTTGTTAGATGAATTGCATAAGAAGCTGTCTTCACCTGAACCCCTAGACCGCAAATCACTTCAGGATCTGGTACATAATTCCCAGCAGGTTAGCAACCATTTCTTACAGTGTGGTTATGATGCATTGGAAGCTTTATGTAGGTCAGCTATGACAGGTGCAGTCCCACGTAGGCATGCTTGGCTGAAGGAACAATCTCTGCCAGACCATGTTAAAGCTACGCTTCTGGATGCTCCACTGGAAAAGCAAAAGTTATTTAGCTCCACTGCTCAAGAGGTCTTAAAGAAATTTGAGGAAAAGGCAAAATCTGTACAAACAGTCAAAGATTTTCTACAAGTCCAACCACCAAGATTCAGCAGAAATTGGCCTACCAAGAATTGGTCCTTTCCGGACACAGAAAGATTTCAGAGAGGCAAGAACAGGCATGCCTGAGGTAGAGGGCAAGCTAGAGGCTCTTACAGAGGACGTCAATGGCAGCCTCCAAACCAGAGAGGTAGTGCAGGACCTACAACTGCTGCACAAGGACAGACTCAATGACTTTGCTTTGACTCCGCCAACCAGGGCTCAATTAGAAGCACCTTTGGGCGGAAAGCTTTCCTTATTGTCAGAAAATTGGCACAGTATTACAAGAGACAAATGGACACTGCAAATAATAGACAAAGAATACAGGTTCCATTTTCACACACTGCCAAAAAGAAAAGGCATGCCAGACCTGCCACACAATCAAAGGGCAGAGGCTTTGAAACAAATCTCCAGGTTAATGCAAATGCAAGCTATAGAAAAGGTTCCTCTTTCAGAACAAGGTCAAGGATTTTACTCCAGGCTATTCCTTGTTCCAAGAAAAGAAAATCTATGGAGGCCTATTCTCGACTTGTCCGCACTGAATACTTATCTCATTGTGCCAAAATTCAAAATGCTGACTCTACAGCAACTCCTTCCCATGCTGGGCAAGGGGACTTGGCTGGTGACTCTAGACCTCAAGGAGGCATACCTGCATGTCCCTATCAGACAAAGTTGCAGAAGACACCTCAGATTTCTTGCAGGTTCAGAGCATTATCAATTCTCAGCATTGCCCTTTGGCTTATCTACTGCGCCCAGAGTATTCACGAAATGCCTGGCATCAGTAATTGCACACTGCAGACTTCAGGGGATTAAAATATACCCAGATCTGGACGACTGCCTTATACAAGCGGACAGCCAACAAACTTTGATAAAGGACTTGAATTATGCCATCCGCTTATTGCAGGCCTTGGGATATACAGTCAACATTCCCAAATCAAGACTTGTTCCATCCCAAAGAATAACTTTTCTGGGTGCGGATCTAGACACAACCACCCAAATGGCTTTTCTCATAGAAGAAAAACAGACAACTACCGGACTACTTCAAGAATCTGACAAGACAAACTCAGCTGACTGCAAGGAAAATCCTGCAGGCCCTGGGTTACATGGCATCTTGCATTCTTCTGATTCCACAAGTAAGGCTGCATATGAGGAAACTACAATGGTACCTAAGGAGTTTATGGACTCAGCACAGTCACAGCTTGGAAACTTTGATCCCACTCATTCCATGCCTCCAAAAGGAATTTCTGTGGTGGGCTCAAGCAAGCCAGTCAAACAGGGGTCTGCCCTTCAGCAAACAAATGGCCAGCCAAACCATTACAACGGACGCTTCAGACCACGGTTGGGGAGCACACATGGAGGGCAGATGTATTCAAGGACTATGGTCACAAAAGGAGCTACGCATGCACATAAACCAAAAGGAAATGCTGGCAGTGATGCATGCAATCGAGGCCTTCAAACTCTTTCTGCATCAAGGCCACCTGCTAATAAGGACAGACAACACCACAGTTATGTGGTACATAAACAAGCAAGGAGGCACTCATTCCTACCCTCTTTGCAGACTGGAAATGAATCTATGGGAACTTTCCTTGAAACTCAATATAGAACTGCAATCCCAGTTTGTGCCAGGAAAAGACAATATACTGGCGGACACCTTAAGCAGAAATATCATGGATGCACACGAATGGATGCTGCACCCAGACATCTTCCTACAGATAACACAATCATGGGGAAGGCCAGACATAGATCTTTTTGCCTCCCCCCACAATCATCAGCTGAAGAAATTCTGCTCAAGGACATACCACCCACAAGCATGGAAAGTGGACGCCCTATATTTCAGCTGGAAAACTCTAACAGTGTATGCATTCCCACCTCTTCCATTTAATGACCAAGGTCTTACTGAAGATCAGGACAGAGCAGCCAAAAGTGATTCTGATAGCTCCGGACTGGCCAAGACAGCACTGATACCCACTGTTAAAGAGCATGTCACGCACGAAACCATGGCTTCTTTCCCCAATGGCCACTTCTCCTGACACAGCACAATTACAAAACTCTGCATTCCAACCTGAAAACCTTGCAACTAGCAGCCTGGAAAATACCTTGACTCCTCCACAGGATAAGCTATCCAAGAGAGTGAAGGATATCATCATGGAAGCTCGCAGGCCTTCCACAAGAAAGGCATATTCAGCAAAATGGAAAAGATTTCACACTTGGAGCACCACAAAGGGCCTAGATGCGACAGTGATGAACATGGCACATATCCTGGAATACTTGGCAGAAATGCTCCATAATGGCCTGTCTTACTCTTCCATTAAAATTCATGCTTCAGCAATTTCAGCAGAGTACAATACTGACCCACCTGTCTTTTCTCATCCTCTCCTAAGACAGTTTATAAGTGGAATTAAAAACATCAATCCTCCAAGGAAACCTCCAGTGCCTACTTGGGACCTTAACTTCTTGTTGGAAAAACTAACTCTGCCTCCCTTTGAACCAGCAGCATCTGCAGAACTACAGTTCCTGTCTTGGAAGACCGCCTTCCTTCTGGCCATAACCTCAGCAAGAAGAGTATCTGAGTTACAGGCCCTCATGGCAGAACAGCCATTTCTTATTTTTCATCAGGACAGAGATCATTGAGAACCAATCCTTCATTTATGCCAAAGGTGGTATCCAGGGTCTCATTAAACCAAGCTATTCACCTGCCTACCTTCTTTCCAAATCCACAAAACAAAGGGGAGAAACTGATGCACACCCTGGACGTACACAGACAGTTGAGCTACTACTTGGACAGAACTAAAAGCTACAGAAAAACTGACTAGCTGTTGTTGGCATATGCTGCTGGGGCACAAGGAAAAGCAATTTCCAAACAGACAATTTCAAAATGGATAGGGAATTGCATACGTTTTTGTTATTCCTTTCATGGAAAAACTGTGCCAGCTAACATTAGACCTCATTCCACCAGAGCCACAGCCACCTCCACAGCCTTCTTAAGAGGGGTGGCTACCAAGGACATTTTAGAAGCTGCTACATGGAGCTCCGTGCATACATTTTCCAAGCATTACAATTTACCTTTATATTCCAGATCCAGAGCAGGCTTTGCTACGGCAGTCCTGCAGGGCATTTTAGTTACACCATCCTTTACATAGATCCTCCACCCCCAGTTTGGCTATGGTATTCTACCCATATGTGATGACTGCAGATGCATCCTTGAAGGACATAGTACAGTTTTGTACCTACCATAAATGTAGATGTCCGATAGGTATGCATCTGCAGTCAGGTTTACCCTCCCTCCTTCCCCTCTTTGGTATTTATTGGGTACTTTCCCCTCTCATAGCTAAGTTGAGGTTTATCTATTATGGTGTATTTGTTTTATATATATATATATATATATATATATATATATATATATATATATATATATATATATATATGCATATATATTCTGTGCATGTTTGGAATTTATTGCATCTCTCCAAATTTACCCTTCCTTTAAGGGCACCTGGCATCTGGGGCAAGAAACACTGAGGAAGATGGTGTCGGCTGATGCTTTTATACCCCGGGCGCTCTGACGTCGGGGAGAGGGCGACATCAGCCGACGCCAGACCCAGACTTTGGAATCCGGCCGACCGAAGGGCTGCCTGAGGCAAGACAACCCATATGTGATGACTGCAGATGCATACCTATCGGACATCTACATTTATGGTAGGTACAAAACTATACTTTTCCTCTTGACAGGGATTCTAGAGCATTAGACAGATGGGGGAAGAAAGTTTACACTTCTACAACTTTAGCAGTGAGAGCTTTAAATTGCCAGTTTCACATGCTTAAATATGAACAATATTTAATGTCTCTGTTAAAACAGAAAATGCTTACAAGTTCAGAACATCCTGACTATAAGAAAATGCAGGATTTATTGCATGCAGCTGAACAAGTGGGAAAACATACTCTGCAATGTGGTTTTGATTCATTAGAGGCTTCTTGTAGAGCAGCAGTTACAGAATCTGTGATTCGAAGGCATGCTTGGTTAAAAGAACAAGGTTTACCTGATCATGTTAAGGCAAAATTATTGGATGCTCCTTTACAGCAGGATATTTTATTTGGTGTTAAGGCAGAAGAAGTATTAAAGAAAATGGAGGATAAGGCAAAATCTATGCAAACAGTGAAGGATTTCTTACAGGTACAGCCACCTCGATTTAGCAGAAATTGGCCTTCAAAGAATTGGTCCTTTCCAGTGTCAGATAGACCACAAAGAGGCAGATACAGACGCCCAAGAGGCAGATCTCAGCCCCAAGGCTCTTACAGACCACAACAGTGGGGTGCTTCAACTCCACAAGGAGGTGAAGGCAAGTCACAACCTTATAAGAAACAGTCCCAATGACTTCCCCCTTCGAATGCCAAGCACTTACCTTTTGGCAGCTCCCTTAGGGGGAAAACTAGCACTTTTTTCACAAAATTGGTATATAATCACCCAAGACAAATGGGTTCTGAATATTGTGTCTCAAGGTTACAGGTTCCACTTTCACACTCTACCAAGGATAAAAGGAATGCCAGACCTGCCACCAAATCAATGGGCAGTGGCACAAAAACAAATTACAGCCCTCATGGACATGAGAGCTATTCAAAAAGTGCCACAACAGGAACAAGGACAAAGATTTTACTCAAGACTTTTCCTGGTCCCCAGAAAGGACAAAGCCTGGAGACCGATACTAGACCTTTCTACTCTAAGTACTTACCTGGATGTTCCGAAATTCAAAATGTTGACACTACAGCAGCTTCTTCCTATTCTGGGCAAGAAGGCTTGGCTTGTTACTTTGGACCTCAAAGAGGCATACCTGCATGTCCCTATCAGACAAAATTGCAGAAGATACCTCAGATTTATAGCTGGTTCAATGCATTACAAATTCTCTGTACTGCCCTTTGGCTTATCTACTGCGCCCAGGGTCTTCACAAAGTGCCTGGCACCAGTAATTGCATTTTGCAGACAAAAAGGAATTCAAATATATCCATACTTGGACGACTGCCTTATTCAAGCAGAGAGCAAGGATATTCTTCTAAAGCATCTGGCATTTGTAAAAAGGTTGCTAATTTGCCTGGGGTAGACAGTAAACGAAAAGAAGTCAAAACTAGTGCCCTCACAAGAGATAATATTCCTGGGTGCCAGCTTAAATACAACGGCCCAGATGGCTTATCTCACACCAGACAAGCAAGGACAACTGACTCAGTACTTTCAATTGATGGCAACAAAAACCCAACTCCCTGCAAGAAAAATTCTGCAGGCCTTGGGATTCATGGCATCCTGCATACTACTAATACCATATGCCAGACTGCATATGAGGAAATTACAGTGGTACCTAAAAAGTGTTTGGACTCATCACTGTCACAGTTTGGAAGCAGTAATACCACTAATTCCCTGCCTACAACAGGAGTTTCGATGGTGGGCACAGGCATGTCACCTCAACAAGGGACAGCCTTTCACTCTACCCACAGCCAGGCAGACACTAACAACAGATGCTTCGGATTACGCCTGGGGAGCACACATGGCAGGAAAATGTATTCAGGGCAAGTGGGCCGCAGACCAAATTCATCTTCACATCAATCAAAAAGAGATGTTATCTGTACAGAATGCTCTAACAGCCTTCAAGGACCTTCTGCATCCAGGACAACTATTATTAAAGACAGACAACACCACAGTTATGTGGTACATAAACAAGCAAGAGGGCACTCATTCTTATTCCCTATGCAGACAAGCCATGACTTTGTGGAACACAGCTCTAACCTATCAAGTTCATCTGCAAGCACAATTCCTGCCAGGAAAGAAAAATACTCTGGCAGACGACTTAAGCAGAAACATCATGGATCCTCACGAGTGGAAATTAAATCCACAAGTATTCAGCATGATAACGCAAAAATGGGGGTGCCCAGACATAGATTTTTTTGCCTCCCCAATGAATTGCCAACTACAGAAATTCTGCACAAGGACTTATCACACACAAGCATGGAAAGTGGATGCTCTCTCGTTCAGCTGGAAAAGCCTAAAAGTTTATGCCTTCCCACCACTGCCTCTCCTTTCAAAGGTACTCCTAAAAGCCAGACAAGAAAAACCACAGATGATCCTGATTGCCCCAGGCTGGCCACGCCAGCACTGGTACCCAATCTTAAAGAACTTAGCTCAAGGCCCACCATGGATTTTACCTCAAACTCCGCATCTTCTGACTCAACAAAACAATCCGATCCCGCACAGCCAGCTCAAAACCTTAAACCTGGCTGCATGGCAGATTCCTTAGTCAAGCAGACAACACCTCTCTCTAAAGCTGTTATGGATGTCATTTTGGAGGCCAGGAGGCCTAGCACCAGGAAATCTTATTCAGAAAAGTGGAAGAGATTCTGTGCCTGGAACCAGGCTCAAAGCTTTGACCCTCTTGTCCCAAATATTCCTCAGGATATTACAATACTTAACTGAGATGCTGGACAAAAGCTTATCCTTCTCATCCATTAAGATCCACGCCTCTGCCATCTCGGCTCATTACAACACAGATCCTCCTATTTTCTCTCATCCATTGCTAAAACAGTACCTCAGAGGGGCTAAAAAACATAAGGCAGTCCCGGAGAGCACCAACACCAACTTGGGACCTCAATTTTGTCTTGGAAAAACTAACTTTACCTCCTTTTGAGCCAGCCAATTCAGCAGAATTAAAATATGTGTCATGGAAAACTGCTCTGCTTCTGGCAATAACCTCAGCACGAAGAGTCTCAGAGTTACAGGCACTAATGGCAGTGGAGCCTTTCATCATTTTTCACCAAGACAGGGTTTCTTTAAGAACAAACCCTTCATTTATGCCAAAGGTGGTATCCAGTGTGGCTCTAAACTATTCACTTGCCAACTTTTTATCCAAATTCCCAGAATAAAGGGGAGAGACTTCTGCATTCATTGGACATACACAGACGGCTACGTTTCTTCTTGGACAAAACAAAAGCTATCAGGAAAACTGAGCAATTGTTTGTAGCATATGCTGCAGGATCACACGGAAAGGCTATTTTCAAAGCAGACTATTTCAAGGTGGATAGGACACTGTATCCGTTTCTGCTACACACAGCATGGGAAAACTGTACCTAGCAACATTAGGCCACATTCCACCAGGACAACAGCCACTTCAACTGCCTACCTTAGTGGAGTACCTGCCAAAGATATCCTGGAAGCTGCAACTTGGAGTTCAGTGCACACCTTTACCAAACATTATCACTTCCCTCTTTATTCTAAATCCAGAGCTGGCTTTGCCACTGCAGTGCTGCAGGGCCTCATAGCCACCCCAAATCTTCTATAGAACCAGCCACCCTACCTCAGCTTTGGGATTCAACCCAAGTGTAATGACTGCAGCAGTGAAACACGATGAACATAGTACAGTTTTGTACCTACCATAAGTATAGATGTTCAAGTGTATTCACTGCTGCAGTCCAGGTTACCCTCCCTCTATCCCCTCTTACTTAGCTGGGACTTATCTATACCTTTCTACCCTATACTTCCTATGTGGTGTATTTGCTGGTAACTGAAGGTTTTGGTTTTACTTTTTATGTATGTTTTATTAGCGATATGTATTGCCTACCTGTTTGGGGGCACATGACATCTGGGGCAAGAAAAACTGAAGAAAATGGTGTTGGCTGCATCTTATATACCCCTGGTGCACTGACGTCAGTGAAGAAGCGACAGCAACCAACGCCGGCCAAGACTTTGGAACTCTGGCCGACTGCGGGACCGCCTGACGGCAGGATAACCCAAGTGTAATGACTGCAGCAGTGAATACACTCGAACATCTACATTTATGGTAGGTACAAAACTGTACTTTCTGCTGATGCCATGGGTACTAGAAGGACGAGGCAAGGGAGGACTGAAGGGAGTGGCCATCCCCGGCAAATCCATCCAAGGGGATGGGGTAGGTAGTGTGCCTGCTGCAGCACTGACCATAGCTGGAGAGTTGGGGTAGTACCGATAGCAGCTATTAGGTACGGATAATCCTTTGCATATAAGCCAGGGAAATTTTCCTCAGGGTTATGCAGAGAGGGAACCTCCCTAAACCAGTGATGTCATTATAAGTCATATCCACTGTAAGAAGGGGTTCGGTGAAGATGGAAGGGCGCCCTCAAGCATAAAAGGCCTGCTGGGTGCCTGACTCTTACCTCTGAAGAGAAATGAATGGGCGGAGTGACTCGCTTCTCTCTTTCTGTGACTGAGAAGTGAATGAGCGGTGTGACTCGCTCCTCTCTCTATGTGACTGAGAAGGGAATGGGCAGAGTGACTTGATCCTCTCTCACTGTGACTGAGAAGGGAATGAGCGAGTGACTCTCTCCTCTCTCTGTGTAATTAAGAAGGGAATGGGCGGAGTGATTCGATCTTCTTTCTGTGTGATTGGAAGGGAATGGCCAAAGTGACTCGATCCTCTCTCTGTGATTGAGAAGGGAAAGGACGGAGGGACTTGATCTTTCTATCATAGGTTGGTACTAGGCTATCGGCCCTAGGGCTTATACAAGCCTAGCCATAACAATTCCCTGGTTATTTCTTCCCGCACTGTTTACTTCCCTGGACCCCTGTCTAGCAGGGCAACTGACGTGATCCCCGGGGTGAATTTCCTTTCTCCCATCCAATCATCAAGGTTCCTTTTGAAGAGGGCCAAAGAGGCACTTCGCTTGACATGTATGGGCAGTCTATTCCAGAATCTGGGGAGTTTCTGGGTCAAGAACCTATCCCTCCAGCATGTTTTGTTTATTGTGATGATGAGGTTTAGATCCCTGGAGCGTGTGGCTCTGAGGAATTAGGATTTCTTTAAGTGTAGCATGCCCAACAGCTCTAGTTTTGACATGGCCTTGTATGTTAAGCAGAAGGAGAATGACCACCTTTTTTTTCTGGATGGAAAGGCCTTAATGATGAGGTGTGCCACATAGAAAGATTTCCTGACTGTTGTGGCGATGTGGTTATTGAAGGTGAGACCACTGTCCACCTGTGTCCCTAAGTCTCTTATCAGACTTTCAGTGTTTAGTGTACTGCCACCTATGTGGTAATTCATGGGTACATGTTTTTTCCCAAAGCGGATAACTATACATTTCTTGGCATTGAGCTTGAGCCCATGGCTCTGGCACCAAGCATCTGTTGCTGTAAGGCCCTTTTGTAGAGTATCCACATCATTTGGGGATTCAATAATGGCTCCCAATTTACATTCATCTGCGAACTTTGTTAGCCAAAGTCCCTTAGTGTTGGCCTGTACTTCAGAGACGTAGATGCCAAACAATAGAGGTCCCAGGACTGAACCCTGAGGTACTCCACTTGTCTGGAGCTGGATTTGGAGTCAGCTACATTTACAGTGTGGGTTCTGTCAGTAAGCCAGTTGGCAACCCTATCTGTGACTGAGAAGGGAATGGGCAGAGTGACTCGCTCCTCTCTGTATGTGACTGGGAAGTGAATGGGCGGAGTGACTCGTTCCTCTCTTTGTGTGACTGAGAAGGGAATGGGCTGGCTCTCTTACTGGAGGGAGAATGAATGTATTGATTGGTGCTTGGGGGAGGGTGGTGAGGCCAGAAGTAGAATCAGGACTGAGGTGGACAAAAAAAAATAAAGAAAGAAACTATCTCAAGTTTATAAAAGTTTCTACTTCATTTTTGAATGGCACAATGAGATTCAATAGGTTAAAGAATTATTTTAATTACACCCCCCCCAATTTGACAATTTTCTGCCATCCCATGGCCGTCAGTATTGCTGGTACATCAGATCCCCTGGAGTCTCTTCTGCCTGCCAAGTGTAACTGTGTGCTAGTGGGGTGTGCCATCTCCCTGGAGAGGTGAGACCAGATGGTTGCTTATTGCATGCTAAGGCCAGCAAAGAGAAGAGCAAAGCCATTGAGCTGTACTGCCAGGTGTCATTATCCAAAGCAGACAGCTGTTCATAGGATCGCAGAATCAGAGGAACTACAAGGCTATTGACTCTTGTAAGCATTTATACCTTGCCAGTACCCACCCTCAGGCTGAGCCTTCTCTTTTGAGGAGGGTCAGACCAGTCAAGTCAGGGATGAATTTGTGAATACCCATCCAATTACCCAGTCCCCATTTGAAGGAAGGTAATTCATCACATTGCTTAATATGCAGTAGGAGTTATTCCAAAGGTAGGGAAGGCACTGTGTAATGGACCTCTACTTAATGGCTCCGAAGACGAGTAGTAAGTCTCCTCTCAGGAGTCTGTAAGATACTGTATAAAGGGACAATGCTTCTAGTCTTTTCCACTCGTTGATCTTCTTAGTTAGGGACCTCTGGTGTCTTTTCTAGTTGTTGGATATGTCTAGTGATGTACATCCTAAAGGGGATATTCTATTCAATTGTTGTCCTAATCAGTGGCCAATATAATGGGACAATGACCTCTGTGGATCTGGAGGAGTTCCCCTTGATGAAAACGTGTGCTGTTTCGAAGGACTTCCTGACTACTGTCATTAACGGATGATCAAAATAAATTGTCGACCTAGTATCAGGTTCTCTAACTACATTCTTATTCTGGAGTGGGGTATTGTCTATGTTGTATGCTGATGGAAGGAATAGTTTACCAAATACAACAATGTTACAAGTGTTAGTATTTAAGCCCATGTTAGTATACCACATGTTTATACATTCTTGTTGAAGGACTTGGGTGTCAGAAGGTGACTTGACAATAAGTCCAAATTTACTACTGTCTGCAGCTTTGCTTTGGGTTGCTGAGCTAATGCTTTGCAGGTTGATCTTTCTACTGACAGCAATGGGGAGAAATAACAAGCCATACATTTTCATATCTCAGTGTTTTTTGGTAAAAGATGTAATTCTTTTATAGCAGATAGTAACTTACCATGAAAAAGCATTTATTCTACGGCCTTAACTGATAAGTGACAGACAAGATGGAGTTGAAAAATGGAACTTGAGGTCTAGTGAAATGTGACAGCTTGCATGATTGGGTGGGTCTTTAAAAACAATAAAAGCTTGATATACCTTTTAAAGATTCAAGATTTACCTCTATCAGATCTGTATCAGAGAGTTTTTTTATTTGTTTATTTTTTACGTCAGAGAACGTGTTAATTCACATTTAAATACCTCGTACAAAGCAGAAACATTTGTTCAATTTTGTGTATCACTTTATTTAAATTATAACATAAGTAACAGTTTAACTTGTGCAAGGTTTGCATGGAGTACAGAGCATTGCTGACAGTGTGAATATGTACACAAATCTGTTTCATAGTGTCTTAGAAATGTGAATTGCGTCTTTTGCCTAACAGACTGTGCTCCATATACAAGTTTGATAGTTTGACTCCTGGAATTGTTTGATTGTTTCTGTTTTTGCTGGGATGGTACAGTAGCATATTTTCATTCCTTTTATAGGCTGTTTCCATCAGCCAATGGTAACTGTATTCTTTATAATTTCACATTTTAATCCATAACAAATAAATATATTAAACTGTACTGTCTGCTGCCATATTGTCTGTGCGGTGGCAGTCATTTCAGTAGAATTTTGAAAGTGTGCACTGAAACTGAATTTCACCCCCAGTAGGTTAAAAGATCTTTGAGCATCTGAATCCATGATGGACTTCAATAGTAGGTCTGGTCCACCTCCAGTAGACCCTTCTCAAAGAAAAAGCCATGGTTATTTGCATCTGGCAGAAAAGAGTGCCAGGGTTGAGAGTGGGTTAGAATATGTCTGTTGGCATTCTGACAGGTCATTAGTAAATGTAACTGGTTCACACAGGGTGTGTTATCTTAATGGAAAATTTGTTAAAAGTAGATTGTTGGCAACTTCCAGGCTCAGTTTATTCCATGGTAGTACATTTAATGCTTGACCAGTGATAGTTGTGGTTGTGTTCAGATAGCTTCAAATGTTTCACGATAGCCTTAATTCTGCATGTAGTCATACACACCCTCTGTCTTCTCATAAACTTGGATTCTGTCCCTGCTGTGAGGGATCACTGTTATAATTTAGAGGTTCACAATGTTAAATGGGTAAAGCCATGTAGCACACATTCTTGTGTCTTAGCACAAATGCAACATATTTATTCTCAGAGGTGCTACGAAATAAGCAGCTTTGTAAGAGGTCTCAGCAAAAGTAACACAGATCATGGAGCATTAGTAATGAAAAGTCACATAACAGAATTGCTTTTTAATTTTTTTATGCAGTACATGCATTTCTGAATCATTCATTATCTTAACATGAATAACAAGAGTCTGTGTTATTTAACATTTCATTACAAAGCAGAAAGTTAAATTTGTGATAGGCCGACTGTCCTACTGAGAAGCTGTGTAAATTGATCTTTCCATCAAAAATGTCATGTGTTAGCAGGACCCCTAGTGATCGCAGGGGCATGGTTTGAGAAATAGCACCTTTGTGTACATTGTACTAGCTCAGAACATATAGTACATTCTATTATTTAATTCTTGTCGATATCTCCATTGCAGAACTTAATTCTCAATATGCAGCATTTGGTCAAGTTGGTGGAAAAGTCTTTGCTCAGCTGGACTGTTCTATTAGTCATGCCTTAGTGCTACTTTTGAATGTTTTTCCTTAACGTCCCCTGCTTACAATGCCTCAAAGATGAAGTTGCATGGCAAAACCTTTCCATTAAAAATGTAAAAAGCTTCAAATCAGAGCAGCAACATCTAGGATTAAGGCTGCAAGCTGCTGAAAAGTTTTATCCCGTAGCCCTGGATTTATTCATTGCTTATCCACTTGTAAATTATCCATCCTTTAGGTTATTCTAGTAGGCTAGTGGCCTGTTTTCATGGGACAACCAATGTGGTATTTATACTACTAGGGGAAATTTGACAAGAGTATGCTTGAATATTCCCTATTCTTTTCAACAGATACAGTGGGATCTTTTTCATTCAGTTGAGCTACCACCTAATTCAGACAGATGGGACCTCAGTTTAATGTCTCATCCATAGGATGACACATTCAGGAGTGCAGCAACTCCCTAATACTGCACTGCAGTGTCAGCAGTCCAGTCACCTGGAGTGGGAGAAGAACCCGTAGCCATCTGGTCTTCCACCACATGTTATGCCACTGACACTGCAACTGTGTAACTGCAAGTGACTTAACCAGTCAATGCTCCTGAATCATGCCTGAAAGGAAGCAGTTATGCCTTGTGGCATTTACTTTGCTAAGAAAAAGCAGTTAAATAAATTAATTGTAAAAATAAATAAATTAAATAAATAAATATTCAATAGGTAGGTTTTAATTCCCACTGAAGTGTAATGCACTGCCTTCCATTCAGGATGTGCAACTTGGAAGTATTTTTTCACGAATGAGTTTGGTACCCACATTGGAAGACAGGTTAGTATGGCTAATGAATACTTCTGAAAAAATACCTGCCATTTTTGTCCTCACTGCTGAGCAGCTGAACACTTGAATAAAAACAAAATTATTGTTTTCCAATTCCTAGTTGAACAGATATAATTAAGTATCTTAAAGTAAACTGCTTGAGTTTTCTCCTCTACGTACATGCACTTTTACAGACTTTCCTTTTTCTTTCTCCTGTGACACAGCTGCAAATGTTTCCTTCATTTAAGGGCATGCACATGAACTAGAATATCTTCTGTTCTGACCGACATGCATCATTGCAGAGACAGAACATGAATGAAATGCCAGTAATACAATGGCATTAGTTCAAAAAGGAAACTCATTTCTTTTTAAAATGATGCTATTGTATCATGGCAGTAACATGGTACGGATGCAATTCATATACTTAATTATAGTGTGCAATAGTTTGCACATGAGTGCAGAGCTACTCCTCTGCTATGTGTATTACCATAATAAATACTAGATGAATGGTGGCTCTCACATGGTGTTTAATGGACTAGCCTGAATGTTAGGAATCTGTCATACTTAGTGTGAATGGCTTAGTCTTCATAGGATGCAGGATTAAGTTGAGCCCATAAACAGTGAAAATGTATGCAGTTGCACTGCAGAGTTTGATATGGTAGTTGCAGTGTAGAAACTACTTGGAGTTTTCAGAAATAATTCTGGACTGATCGCAGCAACAACTAAGCAAATACTTTGGCCACTAAGAGATGACAGCCCTTCATTACCTGGTGCTCTGTCACTTACACTTCTTCCTTCCACCAACTTGAGTGTCATGGTCGCATCTGCATTATAGAAAAAACATATGACAAAAAAACAACAAATACATTTGATAAATCTGTGAGTGTATCTGTGGCTGTTCTCAAGGTGCAGCAATGTTTGCTGGGAATTTTATACAGCTGTCCCATCTTGTAGCCTTTTCTAATGGTGGTAGGAGAACCAACAGGAATCGGGAGTCTGCTGATAAAAGTACTGAAGACTGTGTTAACTTTGGGTGCATTCATCTTCACTTGGCGGAAGTGGGTTTACAAGTCATCAGTTAATGTTTCAGTCATTCCCTTTGTTGGCTTTATAGTTCAGCAGGGCACATTCATTTTTAGTCAGAACCTGGATGAAAGAATTTTGTTGACCTCATGAGTTTGACAGGCAGCATTGTTAGGGCCTGGTTGCACATTAGTATTTATTGTAAACATTACTGGGTTAGTTTCAAGTAATTAAACAGTACTATTGTCGCTTGGGGTGGACACAGATGCATGCAACTGGTACACTTTCAAAGCTGAGCTTGTACTGTGCATCACTCTTTCGCAGTACAGGGATGTTGACGGAGATGGAGACACTCTCGTATTCACTGTTGTGCTGCCCATTAATGATGCATGCATGAGTCGTAGTACATTTAGCCTCGATAATAACTTGAGGTAACCTTGTAGCTTCAGTGTTTTCACTGTTGGAAAAGAAAGGAGAAATAACAGAAATGAACGTTTGAGCATTTTGGTAGAATCCTTGCATCTCTTTCTTTTATTCTCTCTCCCTTTCTATTTTAACCATTTTAGGCAATAAGAAATGAGCTGTTCTTACCCATCATGTTGAATCCAGATTGCACCCAAGTAGACAAGGAGGAAGAGCTATTGTAAATCTTTCTTAGCAGAGGTTAACTAATTCATGAGGAAATACTACATACGCCGAACACCTCACCTTCTCCTTGAATGATCAAAACAGCTCTTGGTCTCACATTTGTAAATTTTTTTTTAGTACTTTTGTCTTCCTTTTTTACATTCCTTCCTGCTGCCTCATATTATACTAAAGCTTTTCTTTTGAAGTCTGTCTGCTGCACCTACCACCAGTCTAATAAAAAGTTCCTGTAACTTTGGTTTGCCAGGAACAAATAGTTTGTGCTTAGAATTCCTTAAAGCATGTGCTACTTTCACTTTTTTTCCTGCTAGATGCATAAGTAACCTGCCTCTCTCCACTGGACAGTTCTCCATAATTTGGAAGAATTGTATTCAGCATCCCCTTACTAAAAGTGGAATTTCACCATGGTATTTCTGACTTCAGACCTTTTTCTTTTCTACTACAACCTTGGTTGTGCAGGAGCAGATGATTTATATCTAACATGTCTTAATGCATGTAGGACTTTCATCACTATCCCTGTTAAGCACACATGTGACATTTCTGTATCTGATGGGCATTTCCCCATAATTAGGAAAACTGTCCTTTTACCAAAAGTAGAACCTGACAATAATAATAATCTTTCTCCTTTCTACTGTGTCCAGGCTTTTTCAGTTCTCCTCTGGCATCGAGTGACTGACCATCTTAGTGGACTGAGGAGTATTGAAACGTATGGTTTCCAGAAGGGGTCACCAAACCACTGCTGCCATGTTGTTGGTTACAAAATGCATATGTAGGGTCACCCAAAGCCGAGGATAATCATAAAACCT